>NW_026047648.1:5069626-5184626 GCF_023864345.2 Schistocerca serialis cubense | reverse complement strand
GAAGTAAAGATGTGCCAGTTTTCGAAGGAGGGGATATAAGAGACCGTGGAAACGGTCGGCCAATAACCGTCACACCTGTTTTGTCTAAATGGTAAAAGCAGTGATTACAGATGACAAACTTTGTAACACACATCAGTGAGGCAATGGATCATCAAAAGAAAGTATCTAGTGTCTATTTAGACCGTTCAAAAGCCTTTGATTGTGTCTGCCATTAAACTCCTACAGAATCTGGACTGCTATGGCACAAGAGAGAAAGCTGCTGGAAACAGACAACAGTGTACTGAAATAAAATAAAAATCTGGAAATACAGAGAGAAATGTTTACTCTGATTTTCTGCAGGTAAATTGTGCAGTAGGTCAGGATTCAGTACTACAATCTCTGCTCTATCTTTATATCAATGATATGCCCACTGCTGTAAATAAAGTGATCATGCATGCCAATGACACCTTCACTAGTACGTAGTGACTCCGTGAAGGAGTTGGAAAAAAGAGCCAGTAAAAACTTACAAATGGCAGAAAGGTATTTTATAGATACTGACTTATTGGTCAACAGGAAGACGACTATGTTTACAAATTTTGAAACAAACAAAACCAACAGATCAGAGGAATTTACAGAGTGTATTGGGGTGTACACTTAGAATCAGTGGACTGTAACAGTTTTCTGGGTGTAGATGTGGACAAATGTCTACATGTGGAAACCACACTGACAGGATCTGTTTCAAAATAAGTACAAATATATTTGTAATGAAAAAAAATTGCTGTACAGTGGACACAGAAACCTTGCTTAATATGTACTATGGACTTTCCTTCCCACACGTATTTTACTGTACCCCAACACGAGGTGATGCAGCAGATGTCCATGAATAAAAAAATCCTAAAGCTTCAAAAGAAAGCCATTACATGCACAGCTAAACTAATGCCTCGAGAATCCTGCAAAAACAAATTTGAGGAATTTAAAATATTAACTGTACCAAGTCTGTACATATATGAGAGAATACTTCTAATGGTAAAGTGTACAGCACCTCTAAACAGAGAGACTACCACTTAGTATCAAGAGCATCAAGCAACTAAGCATGTTCAAAAGAAAACTCAAGGGACACCTCATCTCTGGATGCTGGTATAAGGTGAAACAGTACTTGCTGACAAATCAATAGGACAAATGTTATTTGGAATTAATCTCATGTAGTTCGTGAACGAACTAGTTCGAGAGAGCATTCCCACAGGCGAAGTACACGAAACAGTTCACGGATAACCTAGCTCCTTAGTTCGTTTGCTCTTTTCCGAAGACCGACGGACAACAGCGAGACGGAGAGAAAGCCCGCAGTTGGCTTTAAAAAAAAAATCACGTGCTTAGAAATCAAGAATAAAGTTGGCAGAGTGCAGTTACCTCAGAGGGAGAATCGAGATATTTTAGTGGCTGATCCTACTGCTAGTGACCCTTTGGCGTCTTATTCTAGTAGCAGCAGTAATGAAAATAAAAAAGACTATATGGGACGAGTATGACCAAGAAATAAGAAAAATCACTAGACCAGATAACCAACTTGCTGCCGGTATTCGCGAACTCTATAAATACCTCAACGAAGAGTATTTAGATCGAAAAGAAGATTCGCTCGAGTGGTGGCACGAGCGTCTTCAGTTACATCCTCATGTACATGCATGTGTGTTAAAGACATTTTGCATAGTAGAGACATTAGTGCCCTGTGAACGCGTTTTTTCTGTTACGGAAAAAATCCTTAATGAACGAATAACATTATCAATGAACAAAGTTTCCAAATTAATGTTTTTACATAATAATATGTACATTTTTGTAATATTTCACTTGAAAATTAGAAGACTGATTATTTAAAGAATGATAATGCAAAGCACAAAATGTATGCTTTAGAATACAATCTCACTCAGTCGGTCATAGTTATTTTTTCTATGTCTAATTGTTCGGTAGCAAATTACAAGTGTTAGTGTTTCTTCTGTTAATGATGAAAGTATTATTGCTTGTGCCATATAGTACTTAACCTGTAGCTAAAGCAGAAATATTTTTGTTGGTTATTTCCAAAACTTTAAAAAAGTCTATTATTTATGAAAGTGTATTTTTATTTAAAAAAAAGCACAGAATTTGAAATAGACACAGGAGTACGACATAGAACTAGACTGTTTAGCATTTGCTGATGACGTGGCACTGATTGCACAAGACATTACCGATGCACAGAAACGGCTAGAATTATTACAAGAAAAGGCAGCTAAAATAGGATTACAAATTTCATTTGAAAAAACAAAATTTCAGACTGACATCAAAGATGCGCCCTCTGATCTCAAAATTGGTAATAACTACATCTCTCGAGTAAAAGAATTTAAATATTTAGGTGAATGGATTGCAGAAAATTGTAATGAAAAGAAATCTGTCAGATCAAGAGTCCAGAAAATGGAGACGGCGTTTCAGTTAACAAAAAACACCTACAACAAAAAGTCTCATGGAACTGCAAAATACGACACTATACAACAGTAATTAGACCCGAAGCTCTCTACGCATTTGAGACACTAAACTTTCAACACAGAATACTAAAAGAGGAATTAGAAGTGAAAGAACGTGCGATAATGAGGAAAATCCTAGGACCAAGAACTAAAGATGGGGTACATTATCCAAAACCCAATGCAGAAATATATAAAAATATCTCCAAAATAACAGACACAAAGCACATGAGAAGAATCCAATTCATGGGGCACTTAGAAAGAATGGACTCAAACAGGTTAATGCACAAAATCCACACATTTTTAAAGAACAAAACTACAAGACCGAACTGGTACAAACAGACGGAAAAAGACCTGAGATATTTAGGGTCTTCAAATCTACATGATAGAAATGAAATCACAAACACACGGGGCTTTGAGGAAGAAGAGAGAAAAACCTAACTGACATACATGGTCTACACAACGAAAGCTAGCCCATTCGTTGTTTATGAAGGAATACTGGGCTAAAAGAAAGGCCAACAAATGTTGATTACGCGTGGTCCTAAGTGATCCATCTGCGAAGAAGAAGAAGAAGAAGAAGAAGAAGATTAAAAAAAAGCATTTAGCATATTCTGTAAGTAATATTCCTACACTGAACTAATAAATAAATAAATATTTTTTAAAATTAAAATACTACAAGTGCACTGTACATAAAGTAAAGTGGTTTACTACCCCATTTTACCCATTTGTATAAATAACTAGTTTATTTGCCCTTCCTAAGTCTAATTACTCGACATAAAACTGTGATAATACAGGCATTGGTACCACTGGTCATTATTTAAAAGACCAGCATAACAAAAGAGCGTGTGCAGCAGCGGTACCAAAGCGAGTGAACTGTCTTTCCGGAAATCGAGATGGGCGCTAACGAACTAAAAGAGCGACCTAGTTCGCAACAGAACCGTGAGCTAAACTGAACATTCCCAGTCGCGAACTGTTATGCGCAAGACTAGTTGGAATGTCTAATTTTCCTGAAAGAAGGAAAAAGAAAACTAAGTGTAGTGCTGAAAATACAGAAGAAAACGTGCAGACTAAGACTCAGAATTGCAATAATGTATAAATGTCCTAATTTTTCTATGCAGTGTGTTTAACATAGATGAAGTAAAAGAGTCTTCAGTTCTTCTACACATATTATTATTCGGGACCTGAGGACTGACCTTGTGGCCGTAAGACCCATCGAAGGGCAACCTAAGTGTCGGAACCAGGTCCGAGCACTGGCCACGCTACGCGGATAGGGGAACGCCTCCCGTAATAGGAGGTAGCTGCCGAATGTATGTCAATAGGTAGCTCCGGACCGAGGCCCCGTGGGCTTCTCTGGGGGCCCTCTGTAGTGGAGGGTTGCTGCTGAATATACTGAACAGGCAGTGCCACGCAGGATCTACAGGCCGACCTCGTAGTAAGTCCCCTTTTCTGCCGTCGGAGGGCAAACAAGAGTTGGAACCAGGTCCGGTCTCATATGGTGGGAGACCGTCACGAATATGTTGAATAAGAGACTGTTATGGGGCCCTCTGTAGTGGAGGGTTGCTACCGAATATGCCGAACAGGTGATGCCAGACCAGTCCACGGTTGAAGGGTTGTTGGCCAGGGCCATCGTTAGAGGAGTCGGGCCACGTTCTTTAACGTGGGAATCACTAGTAACCTAGAGCCATTTGGCCACGATGTTACCCTGTCAACTGCATGGCAACGACCCTTAGAACTGTCACGTTTCTACCCGATCCCTAGCTCACACGAGTTAGGTCGTAAAGGGCGAGACTGGCAGATCGTCAATGCAGTAGAGGATCGCGTCGGCGACCTCGGCGGAAACCCGTCACGCGCTGCAAGAGGAGTCTCGCTAACACGAGTAGCGTGGTGGTAAAAGACCATGCGAACAAGCGGTAAACGCTGGGATAGCCGTCTGAGGTGTCGGTTCACGTGGTGGCGTGAACTAGTATCCGAACTCTGTTTGGTAACGGCGATGTCCCTTGGCAGACCACACGCCGTTTACTCACAAAACTGCCGGAAGCTACCCAATCCCGCGCCTCAATAGGTAGAACCCACGGGCAACGGGCACTTTCTGGTATGCAGGAGATGTGTGGTAGAGGATTGCGCAAGCGACCTCTGACAGTAACTCGTCAATGTGACAAGAGAAATCTTGTTAAAACGAGTACCCGTTTAAAGGGAGCCATGGGGTAGCTGCTGGGGTAGTCGTCAGAGGTGTCGGTTCACGCGTGAACTAGTATCCAAGTTGTTCTGCGGGAGATACGATGAGCCCCTTGGCAGACTGCACAGCAGTTACCCATAAAACTGCCCGTTTTCTACCTCATCCCTGGTTATCGCCTTTTTCCAGGGCAACGGGCGACTCAGGCAGTATAAGATGTGCGGTAGAGGACCCGAATTTAAATGTCCTCGGCGGTTACTCGTCTAACGTGGCGGGACTAAATGCCAACACGAGTAGTAATTATTATTATTATTATTATTATTATTATTATTATTATTATTATTAGCAGTATGTCGGAAAACAACAATTAGGTTGTAGACTTTCCCTATGTGTGCTAGACTGCTGTGTAAATGAACACAGGCTATCATATATCACTAAACAAAAATATTATCAGTAAACGTTACTACAGAATTATTTCATGGAACAAATGACAAATTTGCAAGAAATTTGTTTCTTTCTGTATAAATTTGCAACATAACACACCTAAAATCATTGTAAAACTGATCATCAGAAAAAATATAAAAAATGGGAGACCTAATCATTTCTGAGAGTGAAGTGATTATGATCATCATAGTTTTAGCAGTGGTGATGGCTTGCCTTTGTCTTCGCTTGCCACTAATACATGGAGTAAAATTTATTGTGGTAGTACAAAGTGTCCCAACTTCAATGTTTATGTTGGTGTAATGGGCAAATTGGAAGATGAAGGTAGCAACATGGCACAGCATAATTTGCTTTCTGTTTTTCGGTTATGATTTGATTGAACATTTAACACTTCAAACTAACTTGCATGCCACCTAAAAAGCCACACGTGTAACCAAAAACAAATTGTTTTTCTAGCAAATAATATTGTCGTGGGAATAAAATGCCCCCTTAGTTACTGTGACACTTGGTCTTGCTGTAAAGAGTTGAGGGACAACTGTACAAGTTCACTCATGCCCCTAAAAAGTTTTGGAGGGCTACTAACACACATCCATTTCAACAACGACAACATGACGCCACGAAGAGAGTCTACAAATTATGGTATACTTTTATAAAGTAAGAGCTACGTTTGACCACATCAAGCAGTTGACGAATGCAAGGCGACATTCAAAGGTAGTATTATTTATAAATAATACGTGCCCAAAAAACCCACCAGGAGCGCATTTACAGTAAGGCTTCAGGCCGATGAATAGTTTGTGATTTTTAAGTGTACACTGCAAAAATAGATAGAGCTGAGGATAATTTAGGGCAAAGAGCTGTACCTGACTTGTGCTAGGGTCTGGAAACGGAAGGTTACCACACGATTTCTGACAACTGCCTTACAAGTTTGCCACTAGCAGAAAGCTGAAACAACATGGGATACACAGTTGTGGTACCTTCATGTGTGACCACAAAGGTTTGGCACAAATGAAGCACGAAGAACTCAGTAGAACGGAATCTAATTGGCCAGTAAGGAATGATGGAATATCCTGTATAACAACGGAAGGACAATTTTTTAACTACGATCAATTCTCCAGATGACGTTTCTGTCGTGAACAGAAACGAGACTGACGGCAGCATGAAGCAAATTTCTTATCCTGACACAGCTAACACATATCGTGCAAATACAGACTGCACTGAAAGCTGACACCGTTCTATACAACTGACAGAAAATCGTGAAGGCCGCGATTAATATTTGTTTCTGTATTTTGTCCATTTATCAGTTGCGATGTATACCGGTATGAGATTACGACTAGGAATTTAGAGTTAATGTTTTAACTGGTTAAATAAGTACTAGAAATGTGACAGGTTTACCACGTAATACACCACACCCCGACAGATTCAAACGACAGGTGCCGACAGAAAAGAAAAAGTCAGAAGCGACACACACACACACACACACACACACACACACACACACACACACACACACACACACACACACTCTGCAGCAGGGGCCTCTAAAATGTCGTGCAAACTGTGGTATGAAAAAACACTTATGCTTGTCACCTGACAAGACCGCTTTCATTCCTTTCCATAATTAGTTATTTTGAGTCTATCCAGGCTGTGACGTACGTTTTCTACTCACCGTGTATATCTCTAAGATTTGCCACAGTGGTTTCACACGTAGCCAACCTCCAATATTCATTCGAATGTGTAAGAATGTAATAAATTCAAATGTTTATTTCCTTACTCTGTATCTGATTAAATTTAATAAAATTCCACCTGAAATTCAGCAGTTTGATGTTACGTTCCATAAAATGATTACCAGATACGGCAAGGTAAGAGCACCACTTGTCATTAACAGCCCCGCCTTCGCACTCGTGCGGCTGCAGACCGGTGCATCACAATTTGCCAGAGACTGTGACCACATACTGGACACTGAGGTTGTCGTCAGGCACCATCTCCTCCGTGAAGTGTACACGGGCGAGCTGCCGCAAGGGAAGGGGAGTGGGAGTGGGCAAAACTACTGCCAGCTGCAGACAATTGTGAGCTCCCTCTCCACAAGGAGGCTCGTCAAGACTAATCGGTCCTGGGTTCGACACCGGAGGACGTGGCAGACCGTGCAGTGCCGGCCTCACGGCACGTGTACTCTCGCCTGACGGACACCGCCGTCGAGCCGATCTCCCGGGGCCTCCCCGGACGTCTGGAGAACGGAAGACTGACGAGACGGGGCGGCTAGCTGCCCACAGCCGACGGCACTAGTTTTGCAGTCAGTCGAAGAAAAAGAATCGAGTTTGCATAAAATTCACACTTTCGAAGTAACGGTTTGAGACGACCCTCAAGTTTCCTTCCATCCGTGATGCAGTAATGTAAATCTCACACGGTCCACAATCGGCACCGTCAATACACGTGTATTTTGTCGACAGACACACTCCGTAAATGATTTCTTCTTTGAAGGTATTTTGAAATTTTCATATCCTCGTGCAATATTTTTGAAGTCAGTCTCGTGATTTACAATCTATAGTGCTGATGACTTAATGCAGATATGGGATAGACATGTAGAGAGAGAGACTATCAGTTCCACCGACAAAATCCGAACGTGAAGCATTGTGCTTCCTTCTAGAGACACTAATATTCCTAAACTGACTAACGTCGCCACTAGGTATATCTCGCACATGCACTGTTTTTATGTTTGTACAGGGTGGCGCAGGGGAACGGGAAATTTTGAACGTTACAGTTGGCAGCACTGTAGCACCGGCAGATGTTCGAAACTTTGCACAACTGATGTGAACGCATTGCCATTTAGTAATCGTGGAGAACTGGACTGGTGCGGAACGTGCAGTAGCTGTGAGGGCGTTTTACAAAAATGGTGATAGTGCGACTGCCGCACAGAGAACATTCTGACAGCATTGCCAGCTCGGACGTCACGGACGCGTCCCATCTGCGCATGCGATTACAACGTGGGTGTGTAATTTTGAAGAAACAGGATCTGCCTTGAAAAGAAACCTCCAGGTGGCATTCCGACGGTACATACCCCAGAGAACAATGCAGCTGCTAGAGCCGTTCGACGGCACGCATCTTCGCTAGGGATTAAGCAATGAAGCTTACGGAGAATACTGCACGAATTAGACTTCCATCCCTATAAGTTTCAGATTGCGCAACACTTACACGAACACATGTGGAGTTTAGTAGCCAGATATTGGCTAAAATCAACGAGGACGCGAATTTCCTTGGTAACTTATGGATATCAGACGAAGCCCATTTCCACCTGAACGGATTCGTGAACAAACAGAATTTTCGTTATCGGGCACAGGACAATCTTTGTGAGTTTCAACAGCGACCACTACATAGCGCCAAGGTCACAATACGGTGTGCTGAATCATGTCACGGTGTTATCGGCCCTTATTTTTTTGAACGTGAGGATGGTAGTGCAGTGACAGTAACATCCGCTCGATATGTTGAAATGCTTCTAACATTCATTACACCGAGACTGTACGAGCTTAATGTTAACGTCGAAAACGTGTGGTTTCAGCAGGACAGAGCCACGTCACCCACTGCTCGACAATCGATGGCAGCAGTTCGTCAATTGTTTGGAAGACGCATTATTTCATGTAACGGTGACATTGCACGGCCTGCGAGATCCCTTCTTCCTGTGGGGATATCTTAAAGGCGAGGTGTACCGTACACGTCCTGCAACAATCCATGAACTGAAGGAGAACATTGAAAATGAAATCACTGCCACTCCCCGAGATTTCCTACACCGCGCATTGCAGAGTTTTCGTAACAGGCAGTTAGAGTGTGAACACCGAATGGGAGCACATCTTTCCTATGTCACCTTTAAAAAGTAAAGAGACATTTTTGGACATTTTGATTGTTAAGACATACTGAATAATGGCATACTGAATACGTTCACTTTCGTTAATAAACTACTAGTTTTATGAATTTATTCATGGAAATGACGTTATTTCCCCCCCCCTCCCCCCTGGGGGGTGGGGGGGGGGGGGGGGGGTGCACCAAAGTGTTATCCACCTTTGCGATTGTGGCCAGTACAATGAACAGCTTTCCCTGGTCTGCAACCAGACAGTGGAACCCGGTACAGTGATGGTGACTTGTCCCGTGTAACACAGTTCTGTCATACGATGCTGCAGATAAAACCCTGGTGCTAGGCCAGCAACATAGATCAGAAAACGCGTGGTTGGCATATCAGAGAGTGAACGTCAGACACAAAGCTGAGGAGAGTGTTTTTAGTAGTAGGGGCGAGTTATTTTGCGACTGACCTCAGACGTGATGCGCTATTTTTGACGAGTTTCTCCAGTTGGGGGCGGCAGGGGGGGGGGGGGGGGGAGCAGTTGCTGTTGGGCCGCAGTGTTCTTTAATTTGGTAACTGCACTGTCAGGTGGGAATGAGATGACTATTTACGACTAAAGGCACCGAACAGCCAGGCCGTCAGTGCTCTCGTGTTAATGATGTACCGACGAGCACAGAGAACAATCTTATTTCAAAAAACGGCAATAAAATGGAAAACCGAGTTGCATTCCCCTTCGAGAACTGTAAGGCAACCACAATAATGTGAGCTGCAGGAAAGCCCGTAATAAAATCCCGACGAGATGCTGCACGACAACTAGATGAAATAGTGGATGAAGTACCAGTAAAGACATCATTAACAAGGAGTCAGGTGTGTGTCGCTAGGTGACTACTTATAAATAATCAGTGACCGAGCCACTCTGTGACACGTTAAAATCTGACATTCCATATTTGGGAAAAATTTCCGGAAATCAGACAAAATCTTGAAACACGAACACTACTCGCCTCATTATCAGTTACAATAGAGGGCAAGTCCTACGGGAGAGCCAGATCGACACTCGTATCGACATATAACACACACTCAAAATACCTCATGCTGATGTCTGTGTCCCACATCTGTGACAAGCTGGGGGCAGTCTTGCATCTTAAAAAGAAGCCACGTGTCAATGTAGAATGTTCCACTACGAGCTGTATAACGGTTACTCCTTCAGACCCTCCCAGGTGGAAGGAAGTAACCCAAGGACACACTGAACGTTTTACAGAACGTAGTTCATTACTCCTCACTTTCAACAACTGAAAGTCCTGCCGACACGTGGCCTTCCCGGTCAGAAATGGGGGGACAGCGTACACGGAGGGGGGTTGTTCGACAGTGAGCGAGAGTCAGAAAGGGAGCAAGCCTCCTCGGCAGCCGCAGTGGTGAGTTCGTTTCCTCGAATCCCTACGTCCGGGAAACGGGCAGGAAATGGTCCCCTCGTCTCGCCTTTAAGGTGAAGGGGAGCATCCAGCACTTCTCGCAGGGTATAACACAGTACCAAAATTTCGAAGACTAGCCATTCCGTACCGGCGGTGGCCACATCGGGGACTAGGCATCGAGTCGTGGCAGAGCACGCAATGCCTCCGAATTGGGTCACGGTCAATTCCACGTGGGACCTGTCAGTTCGAGTTGGGACGTAAACTGCGGCACCTCAGAGTTTTGACCGAGTGCCGTCCACAGAGGGCCCGCTTGTCAGCAGAGGACAGCACGGAACACCACAGTTGCAAATGTGGCGAGCATTTTAAGCGGCACTGTGGAATTACACGCTACTGCCCGTCTCGAGATCGACAGTCATGTGTCGAATGCAAATTTCTGAGGTTACACACCGAGCTTTCGATCACTACTTTGTCTGTAATTGCGAGTTTACTAGGGGGCACAGTAACTGGAATTTTTATTTTGCATTTTATTGAACCCTACATTTACAGTATTTTAGTTCCCTTCAAAGTATCATCCGTGTGCAACGGTACACTTAGCCCGATGCTTTCGCCACTGCCGGAAACAGTTCTGGAACTCTCGTGGCAGGATACTGTTCGAAGCCGTCAGTGCGTTTTCTTTGACGTCATCTACATCACCAATTCAGTTTCCTTTTGGACTTCGCTTCGTCCGTGAAAATAAAAAAAAAGTCAGAGTGAGATTGGGTGAGAGGGTGGACGAGGGACAAGCACCGTGTCAAGTTTTGCCACAGACTGTCGGCCTGTCGGAGCTGTGACGGCTGGAGCATTGTCTCGCTGGAGCAACCAGTTCCCATTTTTCCCCAGTTCTGGCCATATTCACTGCACACACCTTCGAATCTTCCTAACACATCCTCATAAAAATATCGGCTCACAAACTGTCTGGAACAACACACTCCCTGTAAACAATTCCATTCATATCAAAAACATAGATAAACACTGTTTTCATGTCGGACGGCACTCGACGTGCTTTCTCGGGCCGTGGCAATGTTCGAGTTTTCCACTGGCTCCGCACTCGCTTTTACCCCTCGACTCCAGATTGTACCCGTAGTACCGACTCTCATCCGGCAGTTGGACAGTTTTGCATTTCACTCTTCGAACCGTGGCAAACATTAACGTGGTTTTCTGTTCGGTCACCTGTGAGTGAGCGAGGAACAAATTTTGCATACTCAGTCTCGTGTGCAAATCTTCAGTTAAGATTTACTGGACTGTGCTCCGTGACACTTTTCTTTCCTGAGAAATTTGGTCAATGGTCCTCTGAGAATTGCTAGTTTGATTGATTGTGGCAATCGTTTTCATCATTTCTTGATGTCTAAGTACAACCACAGTGTGGCACTTTTCAGTCGATGTTTTGCGAGATCTGAAATAAGAGAACCACTCTTAGCCCTGCGATTTCTCCAAAGCATCGTCACTAAAGGCTTGCCGAAGCATCCCAATAGTCTCTGCTGCAGTTTTCCCCGACAGGAAACAAAATTTCATGCAGACTCTCTGCTCGTTGTCAACCGTGTCATTAAATGCCAAAGGAAGCGAACAGAAACACTAACAAGAGAGCGCAACAAACAAACCACTGAACTCCAACTGATGCCAGCTTCCTGAGCCATGTGGAATACCCCTAACCGACACCAGCTAGTACCACAACACGTAACAACAAAGCGTGCACATCCAACTGCAGCATTCCAGGTATTTTTTGATCCCATCTCAAAGTCTCAGTTTTCACTGCAGTTTATCAGTGTGTAAATTCACAGGTGAACCAGTAACACTGCTATACACTCAGTCATTAAACAGAATTTCAACACCAACAGACTTGTTAACAGTTTTGACAGTCAATTTTTGTACGTGAAGTTAATAGATGGTTTTAGTGAATAAATTTACGTGTTGAAATGAAAATTTGTTTTACTCAGATATCTTCAATCACATTAAATAATACGCAAATCCCTGCTAAAGGATCTACGCGCGAGGCCACAGTTAAATTTTAAATTCCGCACATTAAAATTACAGGATATGCCTCAAATACGTGGCCTGCTGAAAATTACTTTTCTGGGTTAGCAAAGGTAACCCTGAATAGGGGATTTTGCAGGGTGATTCCCAAATCAGATGTAATGTGGAACACCACCCTCTGGCATTACACTTTCAGTTCTACAAATGTTGTCAAGTAATTCTGTGTAGCCTCAAAATCTACTTCCCCATACTGGACCAAGTTGTCAAGTCTTACACGCTGCTCACGCAACTGGGTTTTTAGCACGTAATTGGCACGGTTATGAAGATTTTCAGATTTTCCACTGCGGCAACACATTTCCGTGGAAAATAATACTGCAAAGGAGCAAGACATCGAGAAGCAGATTCAAAATGCACAGGGAACGGAGACGCGGCCAAAGTCCTCGAGGTCTCTGCCAGGGGAACAGACGCGAACAACCGGCCCGAACGCGGCTACACTCCACCGCACTGTACAGCGGAATTCTGCCGCAGTCGGGGGCCGACGTCAACACGCAGAACAAGTGGCAGCAGGGCGGCCTCCACATAGCGGCAGGATACAGCAGGCAGGGCGCCGCAAAGCTCCTGCCGGTCCCCAGAGTGAACAGAGATGTGAGGGACAGCGAGAGGCAGGCAGTTCTGCAGACCGCTGCGGCGCGTGGTGAAGCGGCCGCGGTGGGAGTGACGCTGCGGGTGGGTGTGGTCGAGTCCGCGGCCGCCGGTGACTGCTGCTGCTGCTGCTGCTGCTGCTGAAGACCTCTCCAGCTTGCCATAGCCTACAACAGGAAGGTAGTAATTAACACTCTGAGGGGGATTCGTGCCATGTAACGCAGGCCTGTGATACGATGCTGTAAGTAAAACAAATAAAAGACTGGTATGCCACACATCAAGTGCCACCAAATTACTGAAATTTGTATCCACTCCTCTTCCCCCCCCCCTTCCACAACCACCCTTTCTCCTCCTCATACTGTCTTCCTTCCACACGTGAGACTTCCTAAACTACTGCCTTTGACTTTGTTCAAAAAACTCTCAAGCTTTCCGAACAGAAGTTTGTGTTCACACCTCTCGAATATCAGCCATTAACAGTTTAACCTTTAGGTGTTTTCGGTGGTGTGCACAGACTGATCTGTTGCATAGCACGAGGTCTAATCTGACTGCAGTTAACGAAGCCAACGAATGTGAATACGGGATATAGTGTGTGGTAACAGGAGTGATCTGCAGCACGTTTCATCACAATAACTGAAACTGCAAAGTAAATTCAGGAAAGCTGTATCGTAACAGACACGTCTGCGACACGTATTCCAATACGTACTAGGTGTACAACTTTGCTTTTGCCGTTTACCGATAGGTGGCGACAATGGGAAGTAGTGGTCGAAAGAAACAGATCGCAGATGTCAGGCAGTTAGCTCGGCCCTCGGTCAACATAACCTCGTTCAAACATTAGTCGATTTGTGTCTGCACCATAAAGTTGTTCTGGATTGAAAATGTCAGTTTACGAGCCTAATTCTAGTCATTTGCGGGAGGTGTTACTGTTTAGTTTCAATATGAAGAGAACTGCAGGTTAGTCTTATTGAACGCTCTCTATTATGTACGGTATAAGTGAAAGAACGTTTCGTGAGTGATTTTAACTTCGCAGACCGGCATAGCGGTGGAAGAGAGAATGTTTTCGAAGATGCAGAATTGGAGACACTGCAGAGTGAACACTCGAGTCAAACTCGGGAAGAATTGGCACGATTAGTGGGAGTGACACAGCGAGCCTATTCGAAACGTCTCGAGGCTATGGGCACGATTCAGAAAGAAGGAACTTGGAGTCCCGTGTGAGCTGAAACCGAGAGAGACTGAATGGCGTTTGTGAACAGTTGCTTCAGAGGCAAAAAACGAAAGGGATTTCTGCATCGCATTGGGACTGGGGACAAACCGAATATTCACAGCTCAAAGATCGTGCTCTGCATTTGGTGGGACCAGCTCTGTGTCGTGTACAATGAGGTGTTGAAACCAAGTTAAACAATCACAGGTGCTCGTTATCAAACACAATATGTTTGAGCAGAGTGTTCGAAGACAAACGGCCGCAATACAGTGGGAGGTATGATAAAGGGATTTTGCAGTATGACAACACTCGACCCCACATTGCAAAAGGGTCAAAACGTACTTTGAAACGTTAAAATGGGAAGTCGTACCCCACCCGCCGTATTGTCCTGACATTGCTCCCTCTGACTATCACCTGTTCAGATCAATGGCGCACGGCCTGGCTGACCAACACTTCAGATCTCACAAAGAAGTCACAAATTGGATCAATTCGTGGATCACTTCAAAAGATGAACCATTTTTTCGACGTGGGATTCGTACACTGCCCGGAAGATGGGAGAACGTAGTGGCCAGCGATGGAAAATACTTTGAATGATACGTGTGTAACCAATTTGTTTCATTAAAGCCTCAAATGCCGGGGGAAAAAAATGGCAGAAGCAAAGTTTTACACCTTGTATTACTCACGTATGTTGCACATAAATTATGAAAAATGCATCAGGGTACCAATCGAGTTTGTTGCTGTATACAGCGACCTGGAATTTGGCCTCGAGGAAATCTACGGATCACAATGGACAAATTAATGAAATAAAGAACGAAATGAAAAGGGATCCATTCTTACCGTGTCGACCGGCAACGAAGCGTCCAGCGATTCTTCCATTGCGGCAACAAATAGGCTGACGATTAATGTTCACAGGCGTCAACTTCTCCGATTTGGTTTGTGCTGCAGGGAACTGTTCGTAAACAGATATTTGAATCATTAACATCTTAACAGCAAATTGAACATTTTAACACAGATTGATTTCACATTAATTATCATTCACACACAGATTCACACTAATTTACATAGTTGTCTTAACTATGAATTGCCAGTAAACATGTAATCATCACATTTTTTGTTTTCTGTTTTTATTGAGCACAAACAACTGGACATGCTTCTAAGATATAAAATATTGTCAAGCCAAGTACACGCACAGCATTTTCTACGCATCTGCATCCACTGTCACACACTAACAGCAGTTCAACACTGAATACATTTTAGTAATATGTATTTAAATCCAAATACAGTCCAATTGCATACATATGATGACAATGAGGCAGCTACCCAAGGGATAAGCAAAAGTCAGTAATTGACAGTGCCACACTACATTCAATCATTCTCTGCTCGGCAGTCTGGAGCAAAGCAGGCATCACCAAAATCTGAAGTGACAAGAAATGTTCAATAATCGCTAGAAAGATCACTGGATCTGTTAATTTTGACAGTGTGAGGCTGATGTGCTTTTCCATCAACACTTGGTATGAAAACTGCCATTAGTTCAAGGTTTTTATATATTGAGATGCAGTGGCAAGTTAAACTACTGCAGGCCTAGGGCAGCAAAAATAAATAAGGTCCCCAGTCGGAGTTACAAATTTATGTGCTTGTAGTGTCCACTCTGTACAAAATAAGTCGGATGCTTCAGAAAAGAGTGAAGTATTGATAATGTATGTAGTCAATGCTCTAATGAAGGTCAGTTTTCACTGCCCCTCACGTCATGTCGCGTCTAAACACTCCACAATGCATTTCAAATGGCGGCGTCCACATTGGCCATCAAATCACTGTCGAGGTTTCTCAGGAAGAAAGTTTTGATGGCCGACATCACGCATTTATCACACGATCCAGAAACGCATTTCCTTCCGATATACAGTGACATATGGATCTCCTAACTTTGTTTTGTCACACATTTTGTGTTATTTCTATTAGTTATTTTTGTTATTTGGTATAATTTGTTCCATTTTGTTGTTTATTTTGTTAAAATGTTTAATTCTATAATGAATGACAAAAGATTAATTGAAGCAGTGAGGTAGCTTACGAATTGTAGAACACGAGTGTACTTCATTACTTGCTCTATACTACATTTCTAAAGTGGACTTCTATACATACCGCTATATTATTTAATATTTTACAATGAAATGGATGGCAGTATGCATGCAACTTTAAGCGGAAGAGATACTATGGTTAAAACCAGAGTACCGGTATTAAGTGGAATATATCTGGAAGTGGTCAGGCATTTATAATGTTCGATAAAGAAATGGACTGAAACCTTCAGGCATTGCATCTGCAAACCACTGTGAGGTGCATGGCAGAGTGTACGTCCCACTGTACCAGTATTAGGGTTTCTTCCCATTTCGTTCACGTACACAGTGCGAGACGATCGAATGCCTCTGTACCAACAGTAATTATTTTAATCTTATCCTCACGATCCCTATTTGAGCGATACGTAGGGGGGTTGTCGTATATTCCTAGGGTCAGCATTTAAAGCGAGTCCTCGAAACTTTGTTCGTAGACTTTCTCGGGATATTTCACATCTGTCTTCCAGAGTCTCGAAGTTCGGTTCCTTCAGTCTCTGCGACACACTACCACGAATCAGACAAACCTGAAACCATTCGTGCTGGCCTGTACACGTTCAACATACCCTGCTAGTCCTATTTGGTATGGGTCCCACACTCCTGAGCAATATTCTAGAACCAGTCAGACGAGTGGTTTGTAAGCAGTCTCGCCTGTAGACCGACTGCACTTCCCCAGTACTCTACCAATGAACTGAAGCCCACCACCTGCTTTGCCTACAACTGATCCTATGTGATCTTTCCATTTCATATCCCTACAAAGTGTTAAACCTAGGTATTTGTACGAGTAGGCCGATTCCAGCAGTGATACTCTGATATTATAGTCATATGGTACTACATTTTTTCGTTATGTGAACTGCAAAATTTTACATTTCTGAGCATTTAAAGCAAGTTTACAATTGTTGCACCACTTTGAAATCTTCTCAGGATCTGACTGAATAAATATATGAATATGCAGCTTCTCTTAGATAGTACTTAATTGCAGATAACTGCATCAGCTGCAGAAAGTCTGATTTTACTATTAATATTAACATTGTCTGTACGGTTATTAATATGCAACATCAACAGCAGTGGTCCCAACACATTTCCCTGGGGCACACCTAAAGTTACATCTACATCAGATGACAACTCTCCACCCAAGATAACACACTGTGTCCTCCACACGAAAAGGTCCCCAATTCGGTCACAAATTTCACTTGACACCCCTGAGCTGTGGTACCGAATCAAATGCTTTTCACAAGTGGAGAAATACTGCAACTACCCGATTACCTCGATGAAAAGTTTTCAGTACGTCTGCGAGAGAAGTGCGAGTTGGGTTACTCGTGACTGACATTTTCAAGATCCGTGCTGCCTGGCATTGAGGTGGTCACACTGTTCACAATACCTCATAATGTTTGAACTCGGGATACATTCTAAGATTCTACAACAAACCTACGTCAAGGATATTGGACGGTTGTTTTGTGGATCACTTCTACCCTTCTTGTACACGGCTGTGGCCTGCGCTTTTTTCCTAGAACTGGGCAGAGTTCTTTTTTTCGAGAGATCTACAATAGATTATAGTAAGAAGAGGGCTAACTCGGCAGCAAATTCAGTATAGAATCAGAAGGATTCCATAGGGCACTAGAGCTGTCCAATTTTAAGGATTTCAGATTTTTTTCTCAACACCATTAATACTCGCTTCCATTCACCTTTTCTGTGTTATAAGTATTAAATTAGGGTAATTCTCCTGGATTTCCCTTTGTAAAAGAACATTTGAAAATGAAGTTAAGTATTTCAGCTTTTGGTTTGCTAACCTCAATTACAGTCCCTGGCTCTTTTGCTTGGGGCTGGACACAACTTTGGTGTCAGCCTTTACATATGACCAGAATTTCTTTGGGTTTTGTGAAATATCACGCTACAACATTCTGCTGTCAGTCACTGAAGGCATCACACACTGCTCTTAACAGCTGACATTTCATTCGGCATCTCTCTATCTGTAGCCCGACGCTTTGTTTTATGCCTATTACATAGTAAACTCCGTTTCTTTAGAAGTTTCTCCACAGTAGCTGTATACTGTGGAGGTTCTCTCTCATTATTAGCTGTTCTACTGGGTACGTATCCATCCAGCACATGGTCAGCTGTTCTTTTAAACTTTACCCGTAGTTCCTGTACACACTCCTGCACTGTGCTGGAAGTTTGAAGTTCTTCAGTGAGATATGACACGACTGATTTTTTATCTAGTTTCTGCTTGTTTTAGTTGTCCTTTTTACTTTGGTACTCACTGTCGCCACAACTGCATCACGCTCACTGATACTAGTTTCGATGCTGACATCCTCAAAGAAGTCAGATCTGCTTGTTGCCAATAGATCCAACACATTTCCATCACGAGCGGTGCCCCTAACTATTTGTTCTAGTAGTTTTCAGTTAAGGCATTTAGTAAATTTTCACAGCTCGTCTTATCGTGCCCACCAGAAACAGAACTAATTTTCCCAATTAACTGTCTGACGATTAAAGTCTCCACCGACGATTACAGTACGATCGGGGAACTCGTACGTGCAAGTGAACCGAAGCTTTCTCTGAAGGTTTCTGTTACATCAGGAGACGAGTCTGGTGGGTGACAGAAGGATAAAAGTATTTTACACCCGCCATCGATACTGCGCCTCGCTCCAACAATATGAAGTTTCAATTTCTATCTCAGTCGATACGACTCTTTTCTACTGCAACAAATACACCACCTCCATTCCCCAACTGCCTATCCTGTCAATATACACTCAAATTTTTCCCGAAAATCTAACCGCCATCAATTTCAGTTTTCAACCAGCTTTCTGTACCTAGTGTTATGCAACCTTCACCGCATTTCACGAGCACTTCAAACTCTGGCACTGTTGCAAATGCTTCGAGAGTTAACCGTTAAGATTTTAATACTCTCACCTGCGGGAGACATTTCTTTCTATCTTACACTGATACTTCCCTGTATCGTACAAGTATCACTGTCTGGACTGGACGGAGAGCCGTCTAATCTAAAAATCGCACCCCACACACAGTCTGCTACCTGACTACTGCCCTCTGCCGTATAGGGCACACCTGATTCATTTAAGGGGACCCTGCAGTTCTCAGCCCTATAGCACAGGTCCAGGAAGTGACAGCCTAGCTTGTCACACAATCTTCAGAGTCTCCGGTTCAGTCCTCCACTCGACTCTGAAACGAGCGGCCACAATCAGTTCTGCGAACAGTGCAGCAAATTGTGAGCTTCGTTAAAACTTATCACGGACCCTCACTACTACGATGCAAAGTTATTCCCGTAAAGACACCGTCACGGTGTGGCTGACAGATGTAAAGTAATCTGTAGAGATAATCACGCTGTCACTTATCTCGACACTGCCGAATAGCCACCGTGCACGTGGCTTCGTCGTCTAGGCGACGATCGATTCCTTTGCTGCTCCAGATGAAAAAGGTGTGGGTTTTGACTATTACCAGACCGACCGAAATCACGAAGCAGGAGTCCACTATTTTTGTTTAGAAAATCTCTGATCACAAAAATAAAGTACCACGTGCACTGTGGATACCACATATTTATCGAGAAACACACAAAAACAACAACTCTCGACCGCAGCCAAAACGCGAGTGGCCGAAATCACGTTGCTGACCAATGACCTCAGAGTTGTATCGACAAAGAACTTACAATTTCTGTATCGATTATTGATACTACATTTTGAAGTTGCGTGAAATATCAAATAGCATAAAGGATAATTCAGTGACAATAATAATAAGAGTGAGAAAATTGTACATATAAATAATGCAATTCAAACTTTTAGAAATAATAAAAGTTTTAATTTAAATATACTTCCAAATTTGAATTGATCGCAAGACCTACCTTATGATCATACTAAGTGATCAGTTTTCGAAAACTACTTTAATTATCGTATAATGTCTCACAAAAAAAAAAAATGGGCTCTATTGGTAAGCTCCATTACAAACTAAGCACAAGTCGGGTCTTCTCAGCTGTCTATTCCAGTCACTGGAATGACCCAAGAATGACCTCAGAGCCCGGACAGGCATTTGTTCTAAAGTGTGGGATAACGTGCAGTCTGTTGGATGCTGTCCCTTCAATGGCTGCTGGAATAGGCTCTTCAGCATACTGAATAACACCCTCGGGCAGACACACTGAGGGCTCCCGGTGTCCTTTCCCGATTCTTGCAGCCATTTCTCCAAGTGGTACCATCATTCGCCGTATGTTCGAACTGCCTACAATTAGTAGACCCCTACACTTTTGCGTTTGCCTCCTCCTGACTCGGATAAAACAGGTTTCCCCACAAACAGGTGAAGTGAGTCCCACAGAGTCAGTTCCAGTTTCAGTGAAAAACTTCAACTCCAACTCGTCGGTTACGGGGATCGGTACGACACCCCGAGTCCTCCCCGGTCCCCTTCCACGTCGTACGGCAGGCCCGGATCTACCACTGACGTGCCACTTACATTTGAGTGCACAAGTAATGGCAGCTCCTGTACTTTCTGCAGAGGACACTTGACTTACAGGAGAGGACGGTACTCGAGGTACCTCCGGTACCAGTATAGGAGGTACACAGCTCTCGGCAGCTCTCCCGACGCACCGCTTCGCAGCAACTGCCTATCTTTTGACAATACTCGGGACGATTTCCAGCTGCGTATGAATGTCAGCCAATTAATTCCATGTTGGAGAACAACATTCACAGTGAGGCAGCATTTTGGCTGCAACAATGGCAAAGTATTTTGTGTGTAGTATACCTCAGACTTCTAGAAGAATATAATAATTCCAATCCCAAAGAAAGCAGGTGTCGACAGATGTGCAAATTACCGAACTATCAGTTTAATAAGTCACAGCTGCAAAATACTGAAGCGAATTCTTTACAGACGAATGGAAAAACTGGTAGAAGCCAACCTCGGGGAAGATCAGTTTGGATTCCGTAGAAATATTGGAACACGTGAGGCAATACTGACCCTACGACTTATCTTAGAAGAAAGATTAAGGAAAGGCAAACCCACGTTTCTAGCATTTGTAGACTTAGAGAAAGCTTTTGACAATGTTGTCTGGAATACTCTCTTTCAAATTCTGAAGGTGGCAGGGGTAACATACAGGGAGCGAAAGGCTATTTACAATTTGTACAGAAACCAGATGGCAGTTAAGAGTCGAGGTGCACGAAAGGGAAGCAGTGGTTGGGAAAGGAGTGAGGCAGGGTTGTAGCCTCTCCCCAATGTTATTCAACCTGTATATTGAGCAAGCAGTAAAGGAAACAAAAATTCGTAGTAGGTATTAAAATCCATGGAGAAGAAATAAAAACTTTCAGGTTCGCCGATGACATTGTAATTCTGTCAGAGACAGCAAAGGACTTGGAAGAGCAGTTGAACGGAATGGACAGTGTCTTGAAAGCAGCATATAAGATAAACATCAACAAAAGCAAAATGACGATAATGGAAAGTAGTCGAATTGAGTCGGGTTATGCCGAGATAATTAGATTAGGAAATGAGACACTTGAAGTAGTAAAGGAGTTTTGCTATTTGGGGAGCAAAATAACTGATGATAGTCGAAGTAAAGAGGATATAAAATGTAGACTGGCAATGGCAAGGAAAGCGTTTCTGAAGAAGAGAAATTTGTTAACATTGAGTATAGATTTAAATGTCAGGAAGTTGTTTCTGAAAGTATTTGTATGGAGTGTAGCCATGTATGGAAGTGAAACATGGACGATAAATAGTTTGGACAAGAAGAGAATAGAAGCTTTCGAAATGTGGTGCCACAGAAGTATGCTGAGGATTAGATGGATAGATCACATAACTAATGATGAAGTATTGAATAGAATTGGCGAGAAGAGGAGTTTGTGGCACAACTTGACTAGAAGAAGGGATCGGTTGGTTTACATGTTCTGAGGCATCATGGGATCACCAATTTAGTACCAGAGGGCAGCGTGGAGGGTAAAAATCGTAGAGGGAGACCAAGAGATGAATACACTAAACAGATTCAGTAGGATGTAGGTTGCAGTACGTAAAGTGAGATGAAGGTTGCACAGGACAGGGTAGCATGGAGAGCTGCATCAAACCAGTCTCAGGACTGAAGACCACAATAACAACAACTAATGTATCAGAGTCTTGTTTACATACATATTTGTGGCAGGCTTATTTACTGTAAAATAGCGCTCTGGACTGTGTGTGAAACAGTTTTGGAAGCATCAGTGGTCAACATTTACGTGGTTTCACTAGTTCACTGCAATGAAGTTTAACTATTAAAAGCCAAAGACACAATGTAAAGAAAATTTCTAAATCTTGAAGGGAAAGGTATTGAGGACAATATCACTATTGCACAAAAATTTGCACCGAACCAGTAACTAAACTTAACCTTGAACAAATTGTTTCTCACAGGGTGTGATGGCAGGTCACAACATTCTGTTTTAACAAAAAATTGTGTTTCAACTTTCTAAAATATTTATAAAATGCAGATTCCTCTTCCTCGGGCTCTTTGTAGAGTGAGAAATCCCCCTCTGTACCACGTAATAACATTTTTTGGACCCACTGCACTGTTTCACACTTCTCTCTTCTTTCTCTAATATACAAGCTATCCCTGCAAGCTGAAAACCATTTGAGTCCAACAGATGTCATTTCTATACAAATGTGGTATCCAGCATCCACATATTTATGTAACCGTAATTGAACTGAACTGGCCTGAACAGTAATATACATACTCAAAGATATCGGTCGAAACTTGCAGTGTATATCAGCATTTAGCACAGCAATTATCAGGTAGAGAGCAACAAAATAAGAAAATTACCTTTTATTTTGATGCCTGAAAACAAAGCCTGTAAAATTACAGTAACAGTTTGGTAACCACAGTACAAGACACTAGTTGTTATAAATATTGCTATTGTACGTATGTTTGTGCCTTCATTTTAACAACATTCTCAATTATGTCATTTAAATTCATCTCCTTTCAATTGATAAAATGGCTCGACTGGCTAGTCATTCTAGATTCATCATTAGTTTCAGAGAAACTGCTCTCGGATGATGCGACAGAGATAAATGATCCAGAAGTATTGCACTGTAAGTGACACACAGAGTAATGATTCGTGGAAGTCCCATCTAATTATAAATTTGAAGGTTTCCTAGGCCATCAATATAAGAGCAACTTCCACACACTTATCGATTTGTACAGAGATGCCTAAAATCTCTATTTCTTTCAGCACATGCTCCTTATCAATCTCTTACATTTCTACCAAATACTCCAGTGCTACAGCCAGAACATCAGCAGCTTGAAGCATGAATTTAGTTTCAACCATTTGGAACAGTTTGGCCATTTTTTCATGGTTAAATAGCATTGCAACATTTTCTTTATAATTCTGTCAATGCATTTAATCGATGATTGACTAACTTCCTGAATTGATAATCCAGCATTTATTTATTTTTATTTACAAGTCAAGTTCCATAGGACCAAATTGAGGAGCAAATCTCCAAGGTCATGGAACATATCAGTACATGAAATTACAACTAAAGTAATAATACATAAAAATAAAATGTTTCTGAAACCGAAAAAAGTCAATCCGTAAGTTTACGTAAATGCAATCAACAATACAACAAGAATCAGCTTAAGCTTTCAAGGAAAACCTAAACAGAATAGAAGGAGTGACGCATGAGGAAACTTCACGTTTCGACTTTAACGCACGTGGATTACTGCTAAGATTTTTGAATTCTTGTGGTAGCTTATTGAAAATGGGTGCAGCAGTATACTGCACACATTTCCGCACAAGAGTTAAGGAAGTCCAATGCAAATGCAGGTTTTATTTTTGCCGAGTACTAACAGAGTGAAAGCTGCTTATTCTTGGGAATAAGGTAATATTGTTAACAAGAAGAATGGGAAGAGTTACTCCAAAATATAATACCATACGACATAAGCGAATGAAAATAAGCAAAGTAGACTAATTTTCGTGTTGAATGCTCACTTACTTTGGATACCATTTCAATAGTAAAAATGGAAACATTAAGGGGCTCCGGAAAGGCTCAAAATCATGAAAAGTTCAATTTTTACTTTTTTGCGTTTTCTGAATCTGCAGACTATTACCTTTTAATAGATATATAATTTATTCAATTCCGAAGAGTACAACTATTTTTAAATTTTTTTTGAAATGTGTTCTACATGGACGTGACCCACTGTGGCGCTGTTAAACTGCTGTCAAATGGTGTTATTATTAACGTCCGTGTTCATCAGGTACATTTTAGTGATGTGAGAAAGTATGTGTTGTGGCTAACCTGTGATGGTTCAATATATATCGCTGGTGTGATTGTCGATTGTTTCATGTTTATTTACTCTGTCGTTATCTCGAAAATATTCGTAATTAATTCTGTTTCTTGAGTCTCTGTTTTGTTGAAGTATAATAATGAGTAAAAGTAAAGTTATTAGAAATCCTCTGAAGGCTTTTAAGGAAAGGAGAAATGTTGGAAAGCCAAAGGTATGTGTTATTACTGTAAACAATGAAGACGATAACCAAGTGAGTGAACCTAACCTCTCAAGTACACCTGCCCATAGCAGTCAAAGTCGGAAAGAAAATACTTCACAGAAGAAGCTTGGTTCAATGAGTGAAAAATATGAATGTTTTATGGGCGAATCGGATGTGAATGAATTATTTGATATGTCGGTTCTCAAAGGAATTTTTGCAAACTGTGTAAGATGTATTCATTGTAGTGAAGTTGGTCTGGAACTCTCCATAATAAAGCACGTAGGACTTGCTAGTGAAATACAACTGAAATGTGATAAGTGTTCATACATGACCACCTTTTGGAACAGTGTTGCAGTAACTGCAACTGAAGAAAATGGTAGCAAAATCTACGAACACAACAACGAGCGATGCTTGCTTTAGACAAGGAACACCTTCGGGCTGCAGACAGGGCTGTAAAGAGTCTAGAAATACAAGCAAGAGTAAACAGGAGGAGGAACAAGAGGAAGCTGGAGGAGGAGTTTGCAGAGGATGAAGATAATCCATCCTATGGACCTGGAATGCACTAAAAAGTTAATCCAATCTTTGTCGCTCGATTCCCAAAACTTATTTTCTCATGCTAATTACATGTTTTCTAAGGATCTTCCAAACATATTTGTTTCAAACTTTCAGTAAATGTTACACAGTACCTTCTGCATAATTTGACACAGCCTTTTTCCAAAAAACTGTATATTTTTGAATATATAAATAAAAAATTGCAAAAAATGTTGTGAATTTTCATTACAATTGAAAAAATCATCTTTAATAACTGAACTAAAATTTTGTAAAATCCCTGTGCTAAGTTGTAGCCCATATTCCAATAAATAATCTGTAAGAAGTTCAACTTCCTACTCCAATACTTTGTGAGGAAAGATGTAATTTATAAGCGTTATTTTAACATTGCAAGTATAGGGCGTTCCGGAGCCCCTTAGTCTTTGAACAAGATCCTGAATGTGGGCTTTCCACAAAAGTTTACTATCTATCTGAACACTCAGAGAAATTTGAACTGTTCAGTTTCACTAATCTTATGTCCATACTGTGAAATTAAAACATCAGAATTTGTTGAATTTTGTGTTAGAAACTGTACAAACTGAGTCTTACTGTGATTTAGCATTAGTTTATTTTCTACAAGCCATGAACTTATGTCATGAACTGCACTATTTGAAACTGAGACAGTGTTGCACACAACATCCCTTACTACCAAGCTAGTGTCCTCAGCAAACAAATATTTTAGTTACCCTTAATACTAAAGGGCACATGATTTACATAAATAAGTAACAGGAGTGGCCCCAACACTGATCCCTGGGGCAAACCGCATTTGACCCTACCCCACTCAGATCCCACATCACAGCCATTATCAACATTGTGAATAATGACGTTTTGCTGCCTGTTGCTAAAGTAAGAGGTGAACCAATTGTGAGCTACTCCCTTATTCCGTAATGGTCCAACTTCTGGAGCAATATTTTGTGATCAACACAGTCAAATGCCTTTGTTAAATCAAAAAATATGCCTAGCGTCTGAAACCTTTTGTTTAACCCATCCAAAACCTCAGGGAAAAGAGAATATAGCATTTTCAGTTGTTAAAGGACTTCTAAAGCCGAACCATACATTTGATGGCAAACTGTGTGATAAAAAATGATCTATTATCCTTACATACACAGCCTTTTCAATAACTTTAGCAAACACTGATGGCATAGAAATAGGTTCAAAATTTTCTACATTATTCCTTTCTCCCTTTTCATAAAGCGGCTTTACTACCAAGTACGTTAATCGTTCAGGAAACTGACGATTCCTAAAGGAAAAATTACAAATAAGGCTAAGTACAGGGCTAACATGTGCAGCATAGTACTTTAATAGTCTGCTAGGCACTCCATGATAACCAGGAGAGTCCTTAGTCTTCAGTGATTTAATTATTAACTAAATCTCCCCCTTGTCTGTATCACTGAGTATTTCAGACAACAACCTCAGAAAGGCATTTGCCAAGAGTATTATATGACTCCCTGCAAAAAATATATTTTTATTTAAATCACCAGCAATGCTTAGAAAATGGTTGTCACATACTGTGCATATATCCGATTTATCAGTAACAGACATTTTTACTACCAACTGACTTTATATCGTCGACCTGCGTGTAGCATCATGCTAGTTCGCATGGTATTTTTTTATTTACCTTCCCCCTTCCTTGTTTGTCAATGTTAATGCCCATATCATTGCATTTTTTGAAGCAAAAAGTGACAGAACTGTTACAATTTTAAACACGGCTGACGGCACCAAGTGTGTATAAACTTGCAACAAATGATGTTTACAGCAAATTGGTTACATAAAGTTTATTGTAATAAGCAATGGCTGGGTTTCAGTGTCACTACAGGTGTCTTCTTCAGTAGAAATAACATCATCTAACTTTCATTACATTAACATTGTAAGCACATTCTCAAGTAATTTTTTGAAAGTTAACAGCATTGTCTGTAACAGTTCTTTCCATCACTAAAAACTCAATCGGGGTTTTAAATTTGACAAGTCTTTAATCCAAAGTCATTTTTGGGTACTGCACATATTGTCTGACTAAATTTACTTCCCCCAGTGCTGTGCGTCTAAAGTTGATGTAGGTCATAAAGATAAATATCACATGCAGCTGGAAAGAGCAAACTCGGACATCTATTAAGGTTTGCCATAGATGGATCTTTCATACCTTCCAAAGGGCTTACAATTATTTTCACATTTCCTGTTATGACACAATAGTATTGAGCACTCCAGCAAATACCAGGCAATTATTTCAAACTGTCCCCTATTTTTTTTTCCCCTTACAAGTAATTCGAATCTATAAGTAGATGACAAAAAGAATGAAATTCTCTACAGTTCCAAAACAGGAATAGACGCGAATGCACAAACTCCACAGAGATTTAAGAAACAATTGACACAGACTGAACACAGCTTGTGGATTGACTTTTCTGAATTGTTTGTTTCACTTCTCCATGTACATCAGACAGACATGGCATCATGTTAACCTTCATCCATTCACTGCAATATCCAGACCATCTTTTCCCAGGTGTTGTTGAATATATTTTCACATATCCTCTGCAGTCTTTCCCAACATAAATAAAAAGCTAAGATGGGTTCCACAACTTCCACAATCGTGTCTCCTATACTGGCTTAACTGTAATTACAGTAAAGCTGTGTAGATGGTACAGTCATCAAAATGTTTCCTGCAGAATAGCTGCATCCAGCTCATTATCTACATTTACATACATACGCCACAAGACACGGTATGACGTATGACAGAGCTTACCTCGTACCACTACTAATCATTTCCTTTCCTGTTCCACTCATACAAGGGGTGTTCAATAAGTAATGCAACACTTTTTCTCAGTCAATATCGGTTGAAAAGAATTCAGAATTTGGGGAAGGACATCACGGAATTTCAGCCCCTATATTTTCATGAAGTTCCAATAGCTGGCAGCACTACACATAGCCTTCAAAACGGCATCTGTAACGGACTGTTTCCATCTCCGTGACAACACGAGGCCTCACACAAGCCCACGCACCTGAGAGAAACTCTCGAAACTTCATTCGACTGTTCTTCCTCACCCGCCCTACAGTCCGTATCTCTCACCTTCCGACTTCCGTCTGTTTGGTCCGATTGGGGACGCACTTCACGGGAAGCGGTACACGGATGTAGCGAGGCAATGGCTCCGATGTCGACAAGTAGAGTTGTACCGTGCGGGCTTATAGGCCCTTCCAGTAAGGTGACACGAGGTTGTCACACTGAATGGAGATCGTGTTGAATAATAGTGTTTTGCAGCTGAGCAAGTGGGGAATAATAGGGTGTACTAGAATTCTGAATAAAATCAACCTGCTTTCAGAAAAAATATCAGGACACCCCCTCTCCTCCATCCACAAACAGACAACCCAGCCCCCTCCACTTCCAGCCCCCTCCCCTTGTCTGCCACTGATGTAATGTACCAGATAAGGCACAATCCTCAATGACTCGTCTTCTAAGATGGTGTCAACACATCTTGTTTTTTGTACTGTCATGGCAGGGAAAATATGACAGCTGGTTTTGACAGTACCTAACTTCTTTTTGCTCCTTTTACCAAAACACAGCAGAGCTTACAACAGTCCATCATGAAACATTTAATTTCTTTATTTACGTTGTTGCAAAACCCCACAACAATTCACTTGTCCCCACCTACCAACATCCCTTAAAAATTTATATTATTTTATTGAAAAATCTGTAGTTATTTAAACATCATGAAGATAAGGAAGTTTTGCATTTTAACTATATGGAAAAATACTCTTCTCTTTGCATGCCATCCTTTGCCAAAATTTTGTTTCTATATCCCAAACCGTTTGTAAGATACAGGTGAGATGTTGTGGCACGATCTGAACCAAGTCCATTTCATACAATCCATTTTGCCGAGATCTCCTCCCAAGTTTAAAGACTAGTTCAATACATTAGCTGCGTTTCGTTTGCAGAAAGTATGCAACACAAACAAAACGCAAATTCATAGCAATCCTCGTTTTCCCATCCAAACTATTCAATTTTTTGCAATAGTTTACTTAATATGAAAACATCACAATAATTCTGGTTTTTAACAAAATGACAGACGTTACTTCATTACGAACCTGCCGAATGAGGTGATTAGACGAGAGAGAATCAATCTGTTTTACTCAATAGTTTGAGAAAGACTCCAAACCTCGACATTCTGTTTCGTCTCACGTTAACTGGCGTTCTCTGTGGCTTCCCGTCTTGCAGGCTGTGGTGGTACTCGCCATGTACGAGGTTTGTCCGGAAAATACGTATAAAAGTTGAATAATAACTATTTTACAATTATTCAGGTATTACAATATGGTCTCCTTCGAAGTGCCCACCCTGAGAGCGATACACTTCTGCCAACGGCTTTTCCACTGTTGATAACATTGCTGAAAGTCTTCAGTTGTGTTGTCGTTCGGTTGCCGTGTCGCTTCCGGCTCGGTGGCTTCCACATTTCCCGAGTGCCACCCCCGAAGCACCATATTGCATTTCGGGAACGTGAAGAAGTCACACGAGGCTAAATCGGGTGAATAAGGTGCGTGGTCTGTCACGGTGATTGAGCTTCGGGCCAAAAACTCGCGCACAATGAGCAACGTGTGAGCGGGCGCATTGTCGTGATGAAGGATCCATCTGCCCCCTTTTGCCAACTCCGGTCGAACTCCAGCCACACGAGCTCTGAGACGTGTCATAACTTTGACGTAAAAATGTCCCTTCACTCTCTGGCCGGGAGGGACACATTCCTTGTAAACAATGTCCCTAGAATCAAAGAAAACAATCAACATAGTCCTCACATTGGACCTCGATTTTCGCAACTTTTTTGCTCTCGGTTCTCCAGCTAGTTTCCATTCCTCGCTTTGAGATTTGAGCTCCACATCGAATTCGTAAAATCAGGACTCGTCTCCAGTGATGACTCAGTCGAGGAAGTCCCCTCGTTCCTCTGCTTCCAACCAATCCTCACAGCACTCGACCCTCTTCGCTTTCTGTTCTGGCATCAAGAGCTTCGGTATGATTTTCGCACACAATTTCTTCATTTCAAGTTTTTGTGCCAGGATTTCGTGAACGATTGTTTTGGGGATTGACAGCTCGTCAGCAATCATTCTGACCGTCAATCTACGGTCTTTAAGAACACGAGCCCGAATTCGTTCAACATTTGCATCGGAACTCTATGTCTACGGGCGTCCCGGGCGAGGGCCACCGTTCACTACTTCTCGGCCATCCCGGAACCTTTTTAACCAGTTGTTCACGGTCGGTTCCTTTGGAGACTTGTCTCCGTAAACTTGTTTCAGACACTCAAAAATCTCACAGCCATTCTTGCCTAGCTTTGCAAGAAACTTGATGTTGACGTGCTGTTCCTCAGAGAGAGCTCCAGGCCGACGGCAGGTGAAAAAGGGTGACTGTCACAACAAGCTGCCGCACACGCAGAGTGCTCCGACTGACTGAGCGTTGATGGGATTGACTACAGCAGTAGTCCCACCTGGTGGTGACTGCAACTTTTAACAAAGACATTCTTTAACTTTTATACGTATTTTCCAGACAAACCTCGTAATGTAGTTGAAGCACAGATAGGCCCATCCTCTTCTGGACATGACCTTTATAACAGCAATCCATAGCCTTCCATACAAAAAAAATTACCGATTTTGTTACATCTTTAAGTAATACACATACAAATTTTAACTAGTGTACATTATATTTAGAAAATAAAATACTTCCCACGTGAGTTTATAAGTGATACACAAATCATTTTATTCAGAAAATTGCAAATTTTATAAAGAGAGAAAAATCTGAAAATGTGGGAACAATTTTTTTTTTCCATTATACCTCCCCTTAAATGTGCCTGTCTGCAACTTAGTGTGTTATTATGGTAAGTAGCAATCTCTCTTCCGAGACTGTTTATATTCCTACCTGGAATTTCCATTGTTTGATTTCACTTATTATTTTTTTAAGAACCTCTTCACATCAGCTGTAAAATTTAATGAAACAGAATTACGAGGTTCTTGTTGCCTACCTCTGATTTATCTCTAGCACCTGAAGGACCATCTATCGAGATTGGTAATTTTACTGCTTGCTGCCTGGAAAAATTGTGGCAGTAACAATACCCCTAGCGAACCTTCACCGAGGGTTTTGGAGAGAGAAGAAATGACAGTTGTCTAGTGGAACCAGGCTCATTGTCAAAATACCAATCCCAAATGTCATCAAAGCAACAATTCTGAATGGCAAGTCAAAAAGGAAGCGTGCCATTTGATTTCAAAAGACTGGAGCTCCCTATTCATCTTGCATTCGTAATGACCATTGAATCCCAAGTCAGTCGTTTTAGGTACATGTAGGCTTTTCGAACAGTCAATTATATGAAACTTCCTGGCAGATTAAAACTGTGTGCCCGACCGAGATTAACTCGGGACCTTTGCCTTTCGCGGGCAAAGGCAAAGGTCCCGAGTTCGAGTCTCGGTCGGGCACACAGTTTTAATCTGCCAGGAAGTTTCATATCAGCGCATACTCCGCTGCAGAGTGAAGATCTCATTCTGGAGTCAATTATATGTCGCACGCTCAAAAGTGTCTGCCAAAAAAATTGTTATTGCGAAAGACAAAGACAAAAATGCTCTGTGTTCAAAAGTATACCAACAAACTTCAAATTTAATTACTGCACAAAGAATCCTCGTCTTTCATTATTTTGCACATGCAAATGTGTGTGCTTCACATGTGTGTACATACTCCAAAAGAAAAAGAGCCATCGCAACGCATGCTGGGCACAGCTCATGTTGAATAAAATCTGCTACCAGCCACAATCAAAGGTGGGTTATTTAGATCGCAGCCATTTTCAGTCTTACGCCTATCTTTAAGTAATCATACCTTATAGGTTATAAATTCTGTTTTCAAATGTAGTACACATTTTGAATGTGTGAGTTTATGTCTCGTCTGCAGGTAACAACATTTTTAGTGGCATTAATGTGTGGAAATCTGAATATGGCGGTGCAAGTGAATACTTTGGTGAGAAATGCTCAATTGTGATACGGATATTCCATCTAACAGTGAACAATTAACTCTAATCGAACGTCACAACATGAAACTGAATGTACAGTCATTTGAAGATCAGCATACGTACAAAACTGGTCCTGATTTAAATAAACCATCTCAAACAGTGATGACAGATTTTGTGTGTTCCCTTTCCTTATTTGCTGAACCTGCCCAAAGAACATTTATTTTCTTACCAGGTAGCGCACTATTGCTGTTTATAGAAGCCACTTGACACCAATTTCTCTTGATCCCCAGTCAGTTCAACATAAGGACTGATGCTTCGTGATTTGGTACTTTTGCCACTTTGTAATGCACTGTCACCCTTGGGGGTTAACCGAAGCGTCCGATTCCACCTGTCAGCTTTGACCCGTGACAAAGACGATGGCGCAGAGTTTAGTTTGTGAGAGTGGCGCGCTTGCATGTGTTTCGTTTTGATATGATTGGTGATGCTCTCTGGTGGTGTGTTTATGTGTTGTGTATTAGGTCATGCTTTTGGTTCAGTGTGTGTGTTTATAGGCAGCGCATTGTTGTGGTCAATGGTTCTCTCTGGTGGTGTGTTTACAGTTAGCGTGTTATGCGACATATGGGGTTCATTTGCATGGTAGCATTGCATATGTGTGGTATCGGTTGTGACTGTGCTTTCAGCGGAATATTTTTCAGTGAGTGAACAATTTTGGTTTTGTTATGTCGATGTTATTGTAGTTTTGTTAGTCGTGTGTGAATTTTTGTAAATCGCTTTGTTTATGTCTTTGCTAGGTGTTGATATGACTGACAAGGTGAACAGTTTAGGTTGTCGTCGATGATGGGGGACAGTGAATTGTCTCTAATAAAACTTCTTCAGCTATTCGGCCTGTTGGCTGAAGTTGTGAAGTGTTCAGTTTCTCGTGAAGAAATCAGGCTTACTAAAGTTCTGGTGTCTCGGCTAAGGGACAGCTATATGTGGAGATGTCTTAGGGATAACAGGTCAAGAGAATTGGTCAATTTTAATTTTCTAAGTTTTTTTTTTTTGTAGGATTAAGTGTGGTGGTGGTGAAAGTTGAGACTTATGTTGTGTCAGTAGTTGCTGTTGACCTATATAGGTCAAGGGAAGTGTTTGATTCCAGTGTTTTTAGTTGATTTTGGGAAGGTTGTGGTTGTTTTATTTTACTGTTTTTGTCGTTCAGTTTAGCAGCGTGTGTTTATTTTTAGTTTGCCCCCACCCAAATACCCCCAAGTTCCCTCACTTGTCCTGTTAGTTTCATTATACTTTTGGAGGAATATGTATTTGATGGTTTTTTGATCTATTTTTGTGTTTGTTGTCATTTTTATGTAATGACGTCATGGTCGCGATATGGGAGTTGCCGTGAATGGTCATTTCCGCCATATTGGTGACGTCATTGGTCAAAGCAGATGGGTGGAATCTGACATTTCTGTAAACCAACCCTTGGCACACTAAGTTGTTTGGCTGTGGCAGCCATTAAGTTGCCTGCCTGGACAGGTTCTATAGCTTTTGCCCTTTATTTGCGCCTGTAATTTCTACTGGTTCTCATTCCTGGAAGAAGGTGCTCCAGTTACTGACCACACCAGACATTGGAACCCAAATTCACAAGCATAAAATTCCAATAGGAATTCTTAATGTAATTAATTTTGGTCACATATGTTTTGAACTCAAACCATAAATAAGACCCTGGAGCCAATCACTGTTAGGTGGTATGAAAGACTGGACCATGACAATTATTACCAGTCTTCTATACCTTACCTTAAAATTAACAGATGGGAATGATATTTTTAAAGAGTCTTCTGTTCTTAATATACATTAATGACTTTCCATTCTATATTCACGAAGATGCAAAGCTGGAACTTTTTGCCAATGATAAACTCTAGTTATCACACCCAACAGACAAGAATTAACTGGTGAAATTGTAAATGATGTTTCTCAGAAAATCATTAAGTGGTTCTCTGCAAATGGGCTCTCATTAAACTTTGACAAAACACAATACATACAGTTCCACACAGTAAATGGAATGACACCATTAATAACTCCAGACTTCGATCAGAAATTGGTAGCTAAGGCAGAATATTCTAAATTTCTAGGTGTATGCATTGATGAGGGGTTGAACTGGAAAAAACACATGGGAGATCTGCTGAAACGTTTGAATTCAACTACTTATGCTATCAGGGTCATTGAAAATTTTGGCGATATACATCTCAGTAAATTAGCTTACCACACCTATTTTCATTCTCTGCTTTCGTATGGCGTCATATTCTGGGGTAACTCATCACTGAGTAAAAGAGTGTTCATTGCACAAAAGCGTGTAATGAGAATAATTGCTAGAGCTCATCCGAGATCATCCTGCAGACACTTATTTAAAGAGCTACAGATCTTCACTGTGGCCTCACAATATATATATATATATATATATATATATATATATATATATATATATATATATATTCACTTATGAAATTTGTTATTAACAATCCGAACGAATTCAAAAGTAATAGCAGTGTACATGGCTACAACACTAGGAGAAAGGATGATCTTCACTACTCAAGGTTAAGTCTAACTTTGGCTCAGAAGGGGGTAAATTATGCTGCCACAAAAGTCTTTGCATCTTAAGTCTGACAGATAGCCATATAGCATGTAAAAGGAAATAAGAATTTCTTAATGGCAACTCCTACTCAGTAGATGAATTTTGGATATAGTAAGTGGGTAATTTCCCCAACAGCCACAAAAAATAAATAAATAAAAAGATTAAGTGTCATGTAATATTTTGTGTAATGTAATATCTTGTATTGACACCTTTTATTAATCTGATACGTTCCACATCATTACGAAGTGTCGTATTCATGATCTATGGAACAAGTACCAATCTAATCTAATCACTGATATCTTGTTGTTCAACTGAGGAAGAAAATACCAGTGTTAGCCACGAAGGAAAAAGTAAGCAAGCAGCCAAACACTGGTATTACCAACAGCCAAAAGAAGAACATACCTAACACTGGTGTCGTGTACTTCAGTTCATCTACGAATTAAGTATTGCGAAGAAAACTAACTCTTCCATTGGTATCCTGTAGGTCAGATGACATTACCTATTGTGGAGGAAACCACAAACACAGTATCTCATTTCCGGTCACATGAATATTAACTGATGGGCAGAAAATGACACTTAACACTGGTATCCTATACAGATCAACTGAAAAATACGATATTAGTGTTACCCCCAGCAAAAAGAATGACAAACCTGACGTAAGTGTCTTATTTATTACGGCACTGCAGTAAAGTAAATGGTACACAAATTCCTTAAAACAACAAATGAAACACACACACACACACACACACACACACACACACACACACACACACACACATTCTTTCTTCCTTTCTTTTAAGGGTACATTCATTCATTCAAATTTAGAACTTGACACTTCGTTTCCCAAGCTATGCAATTTACTATTGAATTTAACTGAATTTTATCTGATCCTGTAAGATTACATTGTGTACAGTAAATGTACATGTAATACAGGACGTGTCAAAGTAGTAACATTCATTATCACTTATTTTTCTACCCCTTTAGCTTTTATTACATAATTGATAATGAATAACAAACTTTTTCAATGTGAGAGTAAGTTTCTTCGGAAAGTTGTCAAGTACACTACGTTGCACTTTTTAGACAGACTTCTTAGTAGACTGCTACCAGAGTACTGGGGTCCTGTTCTAGCATTGCCAGTCGGTGGGGTATGCTCCGTACTTCATTCTTCCTTCTTGTATTGTGGGTGTGCACACTAGCATTTGTAATCCAGTCCTCACTACCTTTTGTCATGTGCATTATTGTTTTGTATATATACAATGATGAAGTTAAGATACCTAACTTCTTGAAGCAGTTAGGTCTTTCTACTTAAAATGGTCCTAATTGCTTTTTTTTTGCAATGTGAACACTCGTTTTGTCTCTTGTTTGAGTCCCCCCCCCCCCCCTCCCCCCAGTCACTCCATACAGTAAGTATGGTTTGAAAAGTCCATGATACACTGTACACAGAAGGTTGTCTTAATACTGTGATGGCTGCATCATTAAGAATATGACAGAGCTGTTTCTTACAGACATTATTAATATGTTTTTTTTCCCCCATTTCAGTTCATTATCCACAAGAATACCTAAGAATGTAATAGATTCTAATTCTTCCAGCCTTGTTCCATCAACCTCTAAATCCACGTCTACAGCCTGCTTGTTTTTAAACACTGCATACATAGTCTTTAGATTTATAAGAAGTTCACTTTCCAACAGCCATTGAGCTGTGACATTTGCAGATATGTATGCTCTGCTCTATGACTCAAAAATAAAATGTCATCTATGAGTTAAATATGACATCAATGGACAAAGCTAATAAGTTTTGCACCATTCTTCAGTTGACATAACATTTTCCTTTGCAAAAAATATTGAAAACTGGTCTCAGAACACCAACAATCACTTCATAGTTTACTCTTCCACTAGAACAAAGCTGTGTTGAGGACCTGCTAACCTACAATTTTGCCACATCATAAGGCATTAGACTTTCACATCCACACCACAGAGAATGGTCCTACTGTCTACTACTAATCGAAACTCAGATAAATGTGAAGGGCTGTTTCTTCTACCTTAACACTTCACCATCTCTAAGCCCAACATATCCCTCATTACAGATGGATGGTGAGCCACCTCCCCCCCCCCCCCCTCCCCTTGTTCTTCAAAGTAGCAAATGGAAAGCTGCAGTTCACAAAATGGAAACCAAATAATGTCGCAGCAGTTGAGATGTCAGTTGATAATGTGTAGTATCACTACATTATGAAGACTTGTGCATAATGTGAAGATGGACTGGTAGTGAGGTATGACTGAACAGTGAAGCACCAGCCTTTTACTTCTTAGCAAACAAACCCCTGCACACTAGGGGTGAACCAAATGAAGTCTTGCTGTTTTAAGTGGACTGACCCCTGCATTTGCGTGGGTGGAGGTTCCCATCTCCATCTGACCATCCAGATTTAGGTTTGTGTCATTTCCCTAAATTACCTCCAAGTCAATTTAAGGATTTTTCCTACTATTAGGCTAAGGCCAGTCACCTGCCCCATCCTTGTGAAACTAGACCAGTAAGAATGTAACTGCCTCTCTAACCTATACGGTGTTGTTCTTAAATTGCACTGCTGTACATGTACAACACCCTTGCAACAATAATCCACCAATAAATAAAACAAAGAATGTTCACCATAATGTTGGGTTATGTTTATTTTTAGCTACCTTTTCCACAGTGGACCATTTCACAATACACTCGAGGCAGGTGGATTTGTAGAGGAAATAAAGAATTAGGCACACGCAAGCTTAGTTAACAACCAGTTATCAGAATATGAGAAATGTACTAGAGCACAAACTGCATCAGCTTTTTTAGGGACAGCAAAGAGAAGCCCATCAATTACAGTGCATACAGAGGTGTTTAAACAGGCATTCTTCCCACATTCACAACTGGAATAGGAAGAAGGCCTGATACCTGGTAAGGTAGAAGGTACCCTCTGCCATGCACCTGTGTATACTAGTGACAAAGAGCTCCACCTTACTGGCGAGTGTCAATGCTGAGACAATACACCGTTTCAAAGAATGTCTTCTAGCAACGACAAAAAGCCATGGCATTTAGATATTTCCAAATGACCAGAAACCTGAGGTTTTCACGACACTTGTCACTTTTCTCTAGCAACAGAAAGTGACTGGAAACAGGAAAATGTGTATGAACTTTGCATAACTAAGAAACATTCTTGTTAATTTCTCAACTAATTTTAAGTCAAACGGATGTATGACAAATACAAACTCTTTGAAGTTATGTACCAAGATGATACTGCCCGTCCTGATAGAATACGCAAGTCCAACTACTGCTATCACATATTTCATCGGAGTGTTGGTAATAATGTACTGGGTCATTCCATGTTAAAGAGACTTTGTGACAAAAAAATTAAAATGACAATATTACAAATATAACCTTAAAAATGCCGAGTTAAAAGTACATTTGTTCATTGCAAAATAATCATGAATATGAAAAAAATAAATTTCTACCTTCACTAAGTGTTTAAAGTGCACTACTCTATGGCACCACAGAGGTATGCTTTATGCTATTTCCAGATGAGTATTAGTTGTGTTATCTATGGCTGATTGTTCTATTGTTGCAAAGAATATTGAAGTCAACATTGTTATAGCTCATAATAATTCGTTTTGTTGAAGTAAGCTAATTGCATTTCTTTATTTTGTTAGTTTTATAACATATATGCAGCTTGTAACACCCGTAACAAAAATGATACAAAAGTTTAATTTGTAATCTAGTAAATTTGTTCTGTACAATACCTTTCTGTAAAAGTGAGGTTATGCACATGTTTTACAATATCATACCATTACATGGCATTTTGAAATCTTATTTAACACTCTTAGAGCTGTTACGGGTGTTACTAATTTTCGTTTCGGGTGTTACTTAACACATGCATAACACCCGTAATTTGAATTGGAAGGTTTAATGCCACCTTCATCTTTAGTAGGCCTAGGCCCTACATTTAAATTATAACCAAAGGGTATTATTATGAATGAAAAAGTTTTTAACTATGTTTATTACATATGAAAACAGTTTTAAGCATGAAAACTAAAATTTTTATTCCTCTGCATACATTTTTTAAGCACTACCCTACATTATAAAAGTTAATTAGAGCATTAACCTGACTCAACTGATGTTCTCCTAAAAAGTTAATTAAGCCCAAAATTCTTTACATATAGTTTATGTTTTCCATTCTAACTTTTCCAAGAACAATATTTATAACCTCAGTTTTAAATTTTACATAGGCCCAGTAAACTGCTTATTGAGGCAAATTCTAGTCATTCATAAGAGCCTATGTTTAACAATGTACTGTGCTGGGCAGTTCAAAAATAAATATACTTTGTCCAATCTATGTTATTTTGAGAGAGACTTTGGATTGACAGTCTAGTGGAATTTTTTTGCCAGTTCACATGGTAAAGGCGCCATGGATGGCATTGGAGGTGTGCTGAAGAGGAGCATGTGGACATGCTGTTAGATCTAGGAAAATTATTATTAACAACACAATTGAGTTTTATGACTACACTCTGAAGAATTTTTCTAAATTTAAGGTACTATGGGTTGATAAGATAGGAGCATAACATTCCTATTTTGGATGAAAGGTGGAAAAATTTACAAGCGATTCTTCAAATCCAGGGCTGACATCACTTTTGGCCTTATAACACAACTGATTTGCTGGTTTCAAAAACAGCAGAGTCATTAATGACAAGGGTGTCATTATTTCTGACGACGCCAAAGTTAAAACATTACATGCAAAAAGATGCATAAACTTCTATGAAGTGTGCAGTTCTGATGATTCTGATCAGGAGACTGCTTCACTATCTGAATCACAAGACAATATTGGAAGTGCTTGTGAGTTAAGCCTAACTAATAAAATTGAAAAGTCTGATTTAAAATTTGGGTTATTTGTCTTGGTTGACATTGCAAGTGATAAAAAGAAGCCAACCCTATCCAAAAGTCAGTACTGTTACTTGGGAATCTGCCAGAGTGAGGTTGATGAAGAGGAGGATGTGAAAATAATCTTTCTGAAGTCAGTAGGAAAAAGTAAAACACTTTTTAAACTAGATGAAACTGATGTTTGTTTTGTGAAATTCAGTCAAGTACTATCTAAGGTAACACCAGAAATCAAACAAGGTAACCGTTCGTACTTTGAGTTCAATTTTGAGTTGGATGTTGCTGAAAAAGATTATTAAATGAAGTTTTTAAACCTATCAATAATAAGAAAACATTTTTGTCATAAATTTATTAGGCCTACAAAATTAGGTTAATGTAAGCAATGATATCTTGGCCTAGTTGTACTATAAAATTGTAACAAAATTTTTTGTGTGATAAATAGCTTTATCCTTCAAATATGTTTTCTTAAGTACATACTTTTATTCCAAATAAACTACAGTACTTCTTTTACTTTGATGCAATTGTAAGAGGTAGATTTATTCCTCAAGAATCAAATCTGATGCATCTATGTAACACCCGTAACATTTAATGTAACACCCGTAACAGAAAAAAATATATATATACTGAGTTATGATGTCCAAAAAAATAAAAATTTATATTTCAAAATAAAATTTGGGGCAATACCTCTTAACAGTTGTTTTACAAGAATAAAAGCTTCATCAAGTTTGCAGAAATTAGAGAGTTCCCTAACTCATAACAGGGGCCAGGTCTACTTTTGGTAACACCCGTAACACTACTTTTTTGATTAATAACCAGGAGAATAATAAAACAATTCCAGTATCAACATTTGTCACATGAAATATAATTTAAGCCTTAAAAGTTTTCAGTATTAAATTCAATAAATATTATTCCTTACATTATTTTTCCTAATTTTAAGGTGTGTACATGTAACACCCGTAACTATGGAATTGCCCTACTGCAAAATTGTGACTTGATAACTAAATTTGTAAGCCAACGATTATCTTCCTGTGTTGTCACGCAAATATTAAACTAGCAATATGAAATATGCAGTGAACTACTTGATAAGCTTAAGGAATTTGCTGATTTGCTCACAGTACTGGTATATAGGCACTAGTCACTTTCTAATTTACTCGACTAAGTTTTGATGTCATATGTGTGAACAGCATTCAAATATTATGTCAGCTTACTGTTAATACTGTATACAGACAGTTTCTAGGTTTCTCATGCTTTTGTTCCATATATCTCGTCCATTCTGCATCCCTGATGGAACTCATTTTCGATGGGAGCTAGGGAACACGTTGAAAAAAATAACGAATGAAAAGGGACGCGTTCTCACCTTATAAACAGGAGCGAAATCAACCAGTGGGTCTTCCTTCCCGGCAACACGAGGAAGCGACAAATGGGCTAATAATTAACGTTCACCAATGTTCACTTCCTGGAATAGGGTCGTGTTCACAGGAACTGTTGACATAAGAAGAGGCACTAGAATCTTCATTACCACATACACCAAGTAAACTGAACATTTTAACACAAATTAGTGTGTTATGACAAATCATTCACGATTCTTACCAATTCATGTAACTGCCGTAACTATAAATTGCCAGTAGACATTTAAGTATCACAATTTTGTTTTGAATTTTATCGAGCACATCCGACCACACACTTACAAGACGTAAATTATCGTCAAGCCAGTCACAAGCGTAGCACTTCTGGTCTAATGAAGCAGGGAATATTATCTGTCCGCTGTCGGCTTTGACCAATAACGTCAATCGTCATGCATTAGTCAGAGATAGTAATGTCTTCACTTCGAGGCATAGATAATAAAACAGTTCTGTGTCCCGGATAAGCGCTATCATTGTACATTAAAATAATTATTCGTAATGATATTGAGGTAATTTGGAGTATTAGTTTGTTATTGTAGAAAAATTTTTAGTGTCTTATTTTCGTTTATAGGAATGGATTTGTTTGTTTGCGGGTATGGAACTTTCGTTATTGTCTGTCTAGGTGAGCTTCGGTTATTCCTCGATATTTCCGTGTGGTAAGTTCACTTTTCCATTTGCTTCTTTCACTGTATTTCACTATTTTGACATATTTCACTGTTTTATTCCACCAATATGTGTATTTTCGTGTTGTAAAGTACGTAATAGAAATTTCTCAGCTGTCGATCTTCTTTCGTTTCCCAGCATTAGTATCAGTACGACATTTTCGAATGTGTACTTGCTATATTACAGGCTAAACCCCCGGCACAACTAAAATTTCTATCATGTCCTTCACTTCGCATTAACACTGACGACACAACGAAAATTTGTATCCCATCCTTCACTTCGCCTTTAACTGACACTATATATGTCAATTGGCGAGCAAGATACAAATGTTGCGTATAGCTATATAGCTCAAGTAACGAATGGGATACCATTAGCTTCCAAGGCAACAAGGAAACTGTACCCCAAAGTGAAGTACGGGATACAAATTGTACATGTGTCGTTTTCTTGTCTCCGTGTAGTACAATTGAGGTACAGTTGCGAATGTAGCGTACGTCTATTTCCACCGTTTCGTCACCAGTGTACATATATAGAGGTCAACGGAAGTCTGGTATACATATATTACATACGTAGGTCCTTCTGTCATCAGTGGTACTGATATGTACATAAGAAAAGACTGTTAGTAGTAGACTAAATAAACAACACATCTACAATTTGTATCCTGTATTCCACTTAGGGTTTACTGAAAAGGAGGATACATCGTTCAAGTGAAGAACAGGACAGTAATGCTGGTGAAAACGAGGAAATCGACTTATGACAAACTCGTATTCCGTACTGTACTTAAGCAACACACTTCGGATGAGCTTTTAATTTGTATCGGGTTTTTCATTTATGGTTAGTGAAGCAGGGGATACATAGTTCAAGTGAACAACAGGACAGCAATGCTAGTTGAAATTAAGAAATCGACGTACGCTAAATTTGTATCCCGTACTGCACTTAAGCAATACAGTTCGAAAGAGTTTCGACATACAACTGACGTACATGTAACTTGATGTCTTCTTTGCTAGTAATATATTTCATTCATGTATTTCCATTGTATTTTGCGGAGAAATACTAAGATACAAACACGCGATATCATTAACGTGAAAATACTACTAGCCCTTATATATGTGAAGTACAGTCTTTCTGTCTTGCATTCCTTTGTTTCTGAACATTCTTCTCAGCTCTTTCATCTTTATAATACATGATTTCTGGCCAATTCCGAAGCCATTGGTCAAAGCCGACGGGTTGTATCCCCTGCTAAACTAGACCTGGACTTTTTGTGGGCAAGTTTTAAGAGTTCCGCATTAAATACATTCTACAAGCATGCATTTAAATGCACATTTGGTCCTGTCGCAAACATACGTGTACAAAGATACCGCGGCACAAGAAAAAGAATAATCAAATTTCCACTCTTCTGTTGCCTTGATAACATTTAATTCATTTCTTTCCATCCCACGGGGACTTGCGACCAAAGATGAATTACCTATGTCTGCGAAAATCCTATCCGTTCGTTTCGACAACAAACTAATGAGTAACGAATACCTTCATAATATCCTGGTGGGCATGATCTTAACATTCGACAGTGTTACTTACATCGTCAGACTATCGATTAATCGATAGTATATGCGCTATCGGTAGTCTGGTTTAACTATCGTTAGTCCTATCTTTTATAATGTAATTGGCGCCTGAAAAATTGTTGGTTCCTATTACCTCCATGGCGTTTGGAGTGCAGAGGAAATGTAGACTGTATGGTGCTATTTAATCAACAACAAATACGGTGGCGCCTAAGCCAGTCTAAGTTGTTTATAAGCTATGTTGTTAATGGATTGTTCGCTGTGGGAGAGGGGTTCGTGAAAAAGGGAATTTTAATTTTCTTGTTTGTCTTCCAATGATGACAACTCATGGTCGTGTGTCTCGTACCGATCAGATGCTTATGGCGAAAACTACACAGCTAAATAACACGTAATTGTGAATGTGCGTTATACTGATTTTCATCTTCAAATGTGTGGGCTTACTTACTTGTAAAATGGAATACAAATGTAAATAATGCTGTTGTAATACAACGCAGTTAGTAGAGGAAAATATGACATTTTAAAGATTTTTTAAGTGTTTCTGATTGTAACGTGTAATGCATTTTAAAATAAATACAATTATTGTCGTTATCAAGTAAACACACCTGCTACTGCCCTCTTCTGTTTCTGAGTCCTCAATGCACTTACAAGTGTTTTCAGTTGTACATATTAATACGTAAAGTGATGGCTGGACACAAACATTAAAATATACAGCTGTATTTACATGCTATATGCTTTCACAGCATTGTAGGGCGTATTCATAAGTAATTCGGGCGAAATGTGAATGTTTTAGTGGATGTGAGACAAAACTAATCACTTCTTGCCAAGAGTTGACTGAATGTCCACGGCTGTTTTTGCAAAGCTCCAAATCCTGTATATATTTCTTAAGCTCTTGCTCGTTAATGCTGAAACCCCTTGTTTGAAATTTGTGCAGCAAGTGAATAAGCTCACCATTTTTTTCATTTTTCGTGTTTACATCTTTCTGCAACCTGATGAATAATTTTTCGAACGTCACGAGAAAGAATTCTATCCCTTAAGCTTCTCGCTCTACGAGGTACCATAGGGGGCGACCACAATATGCCAACAATCGCTTCTTCGTCACTCACTTCGTTATTTAAACGCCACACAACATTATTATTGATCATGCAACTATAGTGCCACAACTGTTCAACCTCTGTCGGCAGCAGTGAGACAAAGAGCACAGTAGCGAAGAAGTTTTCCGAATGGTGCCGACATGAAGCGATCAGTACTTTTTGCGTGCCAGCGACAGTCTCTGTTGGCTGAGGAAATTCCGCGCTTTTGTTTATGTAAGAGCTGCGTCTTATTGTTCTGAAAATGAACCGTAAAAATCAATAATCCATGTGGAATTTTTTCAAGAAAGCGAGGGATAACAGTCAGTTTGTAAAGTGTACCATCTGCATTTGAGATAATAAACATGATCAGCGAATAGGACTAATTTAAGAGACCACTAAAAAGAAATCATGGTGAAAACTAGGAACCATGAATTAGCAATAGAAGCGAAAGGGAAGGGATCGAGTTGTGAGCTAGATTAAGTGCAAGAGGTGCAACCAAAAACATCGAAAACCTCTACAACCAATTATTTTAACACAAGACAGTTGTACGATGCCAGTTCAAATGTAAAAAAAAGAACTTGGTTCTCTTTATGCACAAATGACTGCTATCTACATTCTGCCATACACAACTTCCGACCATCAATGCTTGAAAAAAATTGTTTGTGCCTTAGACAGCGGATAAAAACCACACTTAAATGTTTACCGATCTCAAAACTATAAGAAGCGATAAAAAATAAATCGGAGTAAGCCCTTACAAAATGTAATTTTTTAGTGTTATAACAGACATGTGGAAAAGCGACACATATAACTCATACTGCCATTGACTTGCCACTCTATAATAAACGAAAAATTAGTTTCACCCATATTAAAAGTGACAAAAACTACAGGCTACACAAGGCATAATCTATGCACATGCAACTAACATTTTTTAAAAACGTTTCCTCCTTTAACTTGTCAATGCCATGCTGAGTTTCGTTTCGTTCTTGTGATCGGTACATGTCGGTATAAGTCAAGTCGGCGTAACTTGTAAGATATTTCTTGGCAGTTTCACCCGTCCCCTTCCCGTCCCCACTACACTCGCCAATCTTGTCGATAGAAATCTGACGTTATCGTGTATTTGTGTTCTGTTTAGACACTGCCAGCTGCAACAGATCATTGAGTAATTGTGTTACAACAGGCTTAGTATATTTTCTTATTCATTACTACAAATAAACAACACATTTGAACATAGATGTCTCTGTAATGCGCTTTCTCAAAATATTGTTACTTCCACGCCCATAGTTTTCTCTTGAGAGTTCGTGCAATAGCAGACTAACAAGTGAGAAATGAATGGTAACCCCAACACGATCTGAACCAAAGTTAATATAGCATAGAAAAATCAGCTGCTGTGGCATTACAATTACAATGTTGCTGTCTTCTGAGTATATAAACAACTTGCTTTTGTGGCGATTTATGTGGAAGTGTTTCCCTTATGTCAGCGAATTGGAAAGAATTAAAACTTTCGGTGCTTATAAAATGGCATCAAAAATTAACACATATATTTGCCATAAAAGACTAACCATAGCAAGTTGTAAATATAAGCCTTACTAACGAATCGAAACTTACCAGTGGTAATGGTAAACTCTGAGCTATTGAGTAATGGAAGCTGTCGTATCGCCACTGCAGTGAAGCTGACGAAACGCTATCTCTCAGGTTCTGTCAAGTGTATAATTCGAGCAACGCGGGTATATTATAGGAATACATCGGTCTCTCGCTGCACCTTACCATATCCTTCATTAATACCGTGCTCTTTATACCGCTCCGTGTGTTTCCCCCCGACGAAAGGCAAAACACCCAACAAAACTTCTACAAGCTACATGCTTTATGTCAACTGCACTAAGATCACAAGTGCTACCGATCTCTGTGATGTAGTGGCTGTAGCACTGCAGTAGAATGATGGCCCTTTTGTTTCGTACTGAGTGTCAACTCAACAGAGAAAAAACATGAGTGAAGGAGCCACCCTTGATCTCTTCAACCCAGTTTCAACCTTGTTATTCCAATGTCCAGTTTATACCATAACTGCTGCAGTTCATGAGCAAGCATGCACACCTAAGGTAGCAACATTGCGTAGCTGAACGGTGAACATTTCCCCTCTCACATCCCTTCCCATACGACCACCTTCTTCTTCCTCTTGCTCTTCCTGTTTTCCCCATGCTTCTAAGACTCTGAAGCTCGATGTAACGTCGACAAATAACATATTGGCCAAATTTTTATGTGAATTATTTTTTACGTATGAAAGTAATTTTTCAGATAACAAGACGCTAAAGAAAGAAATTTTTTGACAATATTATGCAAAATTTCGGACATACTTGCAGGTTACATTAACATTACATATTTTCAGATCAAATCTTACTAGAATACAATACCCGTGATAAGACAATAGTAGTGGTTACAGACAACACTGCAATTACGAAAAATCTGTCTAAATTTTAAGGATTCGACATTCACCCTGTTTTGCCCACTGCATCAACTTAAATGTAGAGTTCTATGTACTGACTTGGCAGAAAATCCTTACTTCGAAGAGGTAGGAAGATCAAAACAAAATGTCCAGACACTCTGTGACCAAAATGGTACTGAAACAGAGGATGACAGACTAAAGGCCGAAGTACTAAATGTCTTTTTCCAAAGCTGTTTCACAGAGAAAGACCGCATCATAGTTCCTTCTCTAGATTGTCCCACAGATGACAAATGGTAGATACCGAAATAGATGACAGAGGGATAGACAAACAATTAAAATCGCTCAAAAGAGGAAAGGCTGCTGGACCTGACGGGATACCAGTTCGATTTTACACATAGTACACCAAGGAACATGCCCCCCTTCTTGCAGCAGTGTACCGTAGGTCACTAGAAGAGCGTAGCGTTCCAAAAGATTGGAAAAAGGCAGAGGTCATCCCCATTTCCAAGAAGGGACGTCGAACAGATGTGCAGAACTATAGACCTGTATCTCTAACGTCAATCAGTTGTAGAATTTTGGGACACATATTATGTTCGAGTATAATGACTTTTATGGAGACTAGAAATCTACGCTGTAGCATGGGTTTCGAAAAAAACTATCATGTGAAACCGAGCTCGCGCTATTCGTCCACGAGACTCAGAGATCCATAGACACGGGTTCCCAGGTAGATGCCGTGTTTCTTGATTTCCGCAAGGAGTTTGATATAGTTCCCCACAGACGTTAAATGAACAAAGTAAGAGCGCATGGACTATCAGGCCAATTGTGTGATTGGATTGAAGAGTTCCTAGATGACAGAACGCAGCACGTCATTCTCAATGGAGAGAAGTCTTCCGAAGTAAGAGTGATTTCCGTTGTGCCGCAGGGGAGTGTTGTAGGACCGTTGCTGTTCACAGTATATGTAAGTGGCCTTGTGGATAACATCGGAAGTTCACTGAGGCTTTTTGCGGATGATGCTGTAGTATATCGAGAGGTTGTAACAATGGAAAATTGTACTGAAATGCAGGAGGATCTGTATTGAATTGAGGCATTGTGCAGGGAAAAGCAATTGAACCTCAGTGTAGCCAAGTGTAATGTGCTGCGAATACATAGAAACAAAGATCCTTCATCATTTAGCTACAATATAGCAGGTCAGCAACTGGAAGCAGTTAATTCCATAAATTATCTGGGAGTAGGCATTAGGAGTGATTTAAAATAGAATGACCATAAAAAATTAATCGTCGGTAAAGCAGATGCCAGACTGAGATTCCTTGGAAAAATCCTAAGGAATTGCAGTCCGAAAACAAAGAAAGTAGGTTACAGTACGCTTGTTCGCCCACTGCTGGAATACTGCTCACCGATGTGTGATCCATACCAGATAGGGTTGATAGAAGAGAGAGAGAAGATCCGACAGAGAGCAGCACACTTCGTTACAGGATCATTCAGTAATCGCGAAAGCGTTACGGAGATGATAGATACACTCCATTGGAAGACTCTGCAAGCGAGACGCTCAGTAGCTCGGTACGGGCTTTTTCTGAAGTTTCGAGAACATACATTCAGCGAGGAGTCAAGCAGTATATTGCTCCCTCCTATGTGTATCTCGCGAAGAGACCATGAGGATAAAATCAGAGAGATTAGAGCCCACACAGAGGCATATCGACAATCCTTTCCACGAACAATACGAGACTGGAATAGAAGGGAGAGTCGATAGAGCTACTCAAGGTACCCTCCGTCAGGTGGCTTGCGGGGTATGGAGGTAGATGTAGATGTAGATGTAACAGTGAAGATTGTTTCTAAGCAGAAACGTTTTCCAAAATTTTATTGAAAATAAAGGCTATTGTGACTTTCCTTCATAGCTCTAAACTAGCCAGTGACAAACTGTGCAACGTTCAAAAAAGAGCAAACAAAAAAGAAGTGAGACTGATGCAAGAGGTGCTGATTCGATGGAACAGCTCATGCCACATGCTCGAAAGAATTTTGGAAGTACGAAGTGAGCTTGGCATTGTGAACAATGAAAGTTCAAAAGCACTGCCCTCACAGCAGAAAATTACCTAGCTGTACAAAATATAATAGATCTTTTTGAACCTTTTGAAATAGCAGCAACAACAATCTCGGGGGAGTCATACATCACTGCTTCTTTAATTTTACCTCTTATATGAGGTGTCGCTGCAAAATTTTCGGACTTGTAAAGCAACTTGACAAGTAATGAAGGACAAAGTGTTCTGGATTCCTTGATTAGTCAGTGAAAGAGTGAAATCATTTAACACATTGACTGTTAATATGCTGGTGACGTTATTAGACCGTAGGCTTAAAAACTTGTTTCAGGACATTTCAAGAGGCAGAGAACGCTGCACAAGTACTTCAGAACGAGTATGCTATCATTGCATCAACTACAAGAATAGTACCTGTAACAGAAGCATCCATGGGCTGTGTTAATACGTCCACTGATACGTCTAACAGTTTGAAAGTGGATGATCTACTTTTTTTTCCAATTAGCAACAGTGTTACGTCGATGTCGCTACACTAGTCAGTGCTTTGATAATTGAACTAAATCAGTATTCTGAAAAACGTGTTAGACAAGCGTGCCTGTGTGTTGATGACAAAGCTATCTGAAAAATGTTCTGTGGACATATGTCTCCCAAACTATTCTCTTCAGTGCAGTCTACATGTTGCCAAATTAAAACAGAATATTTGTAGTTCATAAAAGAGCAGTGAGGCAATTGTAAAGAATATGGCACAGATGGTCATGTACGGAAGGCTTTGTGCAGCATAATACACTGCCAGAAAAAAAAAATCCGACACTCTCAAGAACTGTGTTCAGACACACAGCGTATAAGATGCGCATACTGAGGGGCTGTAGTGTTACAGATTCTTGATGCTCAGTAGGGCTGTTTGAGGACCCTGGGTTCTGACTCAGCATGCAATAACTGTGTCGAGTTTAGAGGTGAAAAGTGTTTGAAACATTCATTCTGGCGTACAACCGTACCTCACCAAAGAGGGCAGACTCGTGCTGAACAGCTACAGCCAGCAGGAAGATGGATGGACAGATTGCTACACATGTTGGGCACAATGTATTGGTAATGCGTCGCTGCTTTCATCAGTGGGCTGTGGAACATTTCCACGTCTGTAGACCATGTTCTGGACTTTGATTTAGTACAGATGAATGTCAATGTCGACCCATTGTGTGAAGAGTGGTGGCCAGCCGAACATCATGAAGGATCGAAATCAGGGCTAATGTTGCATCTGCTGTCTCGTCAGGGATAATTGGGAACCATCAGCTTGCAGCAGGATTAAGATCACATGCATGTTTGTCCAGGATACCACAGCCTCCATGACACCACTAACCATGGCTACCAGCACTCTGGTGTCGTTAAAGTGTTGACTGTAGAGTGGAATGGAGCTGTTGTCTTCAGTGATTAGAGAGTAGGTTCTGTCTATATGCAAGCGATGGACATACTTCTGCTGTACACCTGATGAACTGCCTATTCTAGAGTGCAGTCACCTATGACACATACGTCTCATTCCAGAGTTGATGGTAGTGGTGGGAGAGAGGCAATCACTTAAGTTAGTGGTCATATCTGGTGTTTCTGAAAGATAAAGTAACCAGTGCCCATTACATTGCACAGGCATAGACCATTTCTTCGACACGAAGACGATGTGCCTTTTTAGCAGGATAATGTATGGTTGCTTTGGTGCAATGTGCTCTTCGTCATGTGCATCAACTGTCCTCATCTCTAGTCAGTTGCAATAACTTACTGATTCTCCAGAGCCTGGAAGAACCATTGCCAGATTACAACGAAAGGCAAAAGATGCTCAGCGCAGTTTATCACAGGACATCGCTTGGCACCTTTATGATAGTTTGGACTCAAGAGTACACGTCTGTGCATTCACCAAGTAGGGGTACATTACACCATTTGATCAAAAGTATATGGGCACCCCCAAAAACATACGATTTTCATATTAGGTGCATTGTGCTGCCAACTACTGCCAGGTGCTCCATATCAGCGACCTCAGTAGTCATTAGACATCATGAGAGAGCAGAATGGGGCTCTCTGTAGAACTCACGGACTTCGAACGTGGTCAGGCAATTGGGTGTCACCAGTGTCATATGTCTGTACGCGAGATTGCCACACTCCGAAGCATCTCTAGGTCCTCTGTCTCCAATGTGATAGTGAAATGGAAACGTGAAGGGACACGTACAGCACAAAAGCGTACAGGCTGACCTCGTCTGTTGACTGATAGAGACCGCCGACAGTTGAAGAGGGTCATGATGTGTAATAGGCAGACACCTATACAGACCATCACACAGGAATTCTAGACTGCATCAGGATCCACTGCAAGTACTATGACAGTTAAGCAGGAAGTGAGAAAACTTGGATTTCATGGCCTAGCGGCTGCTCATAAGCCACACATCAAACGGCCAAATGTCTAATGACGCCTTGCTTGGCGTAAGGAGCATAAACATTGGACGACTGAACAGTGAAAAAATGTTGAGTGGAGTGACAAATCACGGTACACAATGGGGCGATCCGATGGCAGGGTGTGGGTATGGCGAATGCCCAGTGAACATCATCTGCCAGCGTGTGTAGTGCCAACAGTAAATTTTGGAGGCGGTGGTGTAGTGGTGTGGTCATGTTTTTCAAAGAGGGGGCTTGCACTCCTTGTTATTTTGCGTGGCACTATCACAGCACTGGCCTATACTGATGCTTTAAGCACCTTCTTGCTTCCCACTGTTGAAGATCAATTCTGGGATGGCAATTGCATCTTTCAACACAATAAAGCAACTGTTCATAAGCACGACCTGTGACGGAGTGCTTACATGACAATAACAGCCCTGTAATGGACTGGCCCGCATAGAGTCCTGACGTGAATCCTATAGACACTTTTGGGATGTGTTGGAAATCCGGCACAACCTCATCCACCAACATCTATACCTCCCCTCAGTGGAGCAGTCCATGAAGAATAGGCTGTCGTTCCCCAAGAAACCTTCCAACACCTGACTGAACGTATGACTGCGAGAGTAGAAGCTCTCATCAAGGCTAAGAGTAGGCCAACACCATACTGAATTCCAGCATTGCCGATGGAGGGCGCCAGGTGTCCGGATACTTTTGATCACATATTGATGCGACTGTTTGGGCACGTTTTACTGTGCTATATGTGTTTTATTTGGTCAGAAGTTATTGTCATATACTGCTACAGTGATGAATTATCTATCATCTCACTTATCATTAAAAAGACCTTGTCACTGAGGGTGCCGCAGTCTTGTTCCAGCACTGTATTCTGACAACATACACACTATGTGTTGCTGGCATAAGCTGTCGCCAGCACACCGATCGGCAAAGAGTTTGCAAGAAGATCGATAATAGGCGATGAATCAAGCGCACTTATCAGAAGAGAGGGGAAAAACAGACTCGCAAGCAATGCGCCGCCAAAGTCCTCTCGACCGTCAGTATTTAGATCGCCGCCGCGCCCAGTCAGTCACAGACGGCCAACCAAGTCAGTCAGTCACAACCAGCTCAGTTACTAGCTCAGTCACTATCCTGGTTCGCATCTGCCATTTTACATTACCATTTATAGTGGGACTTGTACTTCACCAGCAGTGAGGCTAATGTGGATTATTACAGAAGAGCTTGTACCACAACAACTTGGTTAAAGATAAGTAGCTCCTTCTTCTTACGAATAAAGAACCTTGTTAAAATATGTGTGCAGTTGTGTTATAGAAAGAGGACACCAGCTACCAAGCAACATCCTCTCCTTGCTTCCCATGGTACAAGACCCTACAGTAGCAAATATGACACAAAAATATGTATTCATGTAAAACGCGTCTAAACATAAATATACGTAGATACCGCAAGAAAAAGACTTTCTAACTTCTAAGACAAATAAGTATATATTTGTTGTGGATTAAAGACACACCAACAAATTTGTTTTCCAGCCAAAAATCTGGATTTTATCTGCCCTCGTTATACGTTAGGGGAACAATCACTTCACTTAGTGTGATCAGATGACAGGAGACGTAGATATCGGCTGGAAATACGTACAACTGTAAGCAGCAATTCATTAATGTAAAAATTGTGTTGCTTACTATTTTCTGGTCAACCAGTATCGTGTATAAAAGCAAAACTGTGTAGTTCGAGAATAAATCCACTGAAGATTCCTTAAAAGGCGAAACTGTAGTGGAGTATAGGCAAATAAAGATTGCAGCAAGAAAAATACGTTTCCATTTATAAATTGGATATCTCAGTACTATGGCTCCTAATAGAGAAATTATTACACTAGACAGATGAATGTGAAACCAACGATGAGTGTACCTGGTGAAGCAGTCAAAATACTCTTTAATAAGCAACTGAAATCAGTTATGAGAGAAATGTGAAATGTCTATAACATGTGGAAGTAGCTAAAATGGAACTAAATCTTCGAGGCTATATTGTAACTGAAAGTATATTATATATATATATATATATATATATATATATATATATATATATATATATATATATATATATATATATATATAAAGTCGTGATTTAATATTGCAGGGTAAATGCTGTCAGGAGACATGTATTTAAATTTGCATGATGCATCCAATACTCTCACTGGTAAACTGTTTGAATGTGTGGACAATATATTTCGTGTGTGACGGCGCAAAGTGCACTGTGTAAAATAGACCTCTTTGTCATTGTCTAACACTCTTTGTGTGTGCTAATTATTCTGTTGTGTTCGCTGTTAATTTTGTTTGTTCTTGAATGTGCAAATATAGTTATTAGTAAAATTTCCTTTTTTTCTCCTTAATACTTATTGAGCTGCGCAAATTCCAATAGGTTATGGGCCCAGTGTGCATTTGGAATAAGTATATCAATAAAATGGTAGGGAGAAAGTATTGGAAAAGTTCCAATTTACGTGAAGTGCGAGTTATCCTTACAAGACGATCGCAGTTTTTTTCCGCATTATTTTTCGGTGTTCTTTACGGCAATAAAAAGCAAGTTACCGTTAAGAATGAGTGCGGCACAAATTCCACAGATTGAAAGACTTATAGGTCGCGAAAACTATGCAACCTGGAAGTTCGCAGTAGAAGTGTATTTACGTTTAGACGACCTATGGGACGTGGTAGATGGGACAATGAAATTCACAGATCAGAATTGTTCAAGTAAGGATAGGAAAGCAAAATCAAAATTGATATTACTGATTGATTCGGTGAATTATGTTCACGTTGGAAAAGCTGCTACAACGAAAGAAGTCTGGGACAATTTACGAAGTGCATTCGAGGATGGTGGTCTTACGAGAAAAGTAGGATTATTACGCGAGTTAATTACCACTCGTCTGGACAAATGTAAGAGTGTAGACGAATACGTTAGCAAAATAACAACCACGTCGAACCGACTGAGAAACATCAGATTCGAGATCGCTGACGAATGGATAGGAACATTGCTGGTGGCAGTACTGCCCAAAAGGTATGCATCTATGATTATGGGACTTGAAAGCTCGGGTATACAAATCAGAGGCGACAGTGTTAAGGTGAAAATCCTGCAGGACGTAAAGAGTGCTCCAAGCTGTTGTACATTGGAGAAGGAAGGTGCATCTGCTCTCTACTCAAAAAACAAAGAGAAGAAATTGGTGAGGTGCTATAAATGTCAGAAGATGGGACATATTGCGTCTCAGTGCAAAGAAAAAGTAAGCCCAAGATCAGACACTCAGCAAAAGAGGTATGTTACTGATAGCCCAGAGAGAAGGTCCAATAACAAAGGTAAGGCACTCTCATGTTTTTATTCTTTTGGTGGGATGAGCAATCGTGATATGGAATGGATTTTAGACTCAGGTGCATCTGTGCATATTGTTAAAGATAAATCACTTCTTTATGACATCAAAGATAAGACTCATATGGGAATATCTACTGTTGATGGCAACAAGCTCCAGTGTTACCTGGCTGGGAAACTAGATCTACATGCAAGTGTAAATGGTGAATCAGATATGGGTACAGCACACAATGTTCATTATGTGAAAAATGTGGCAACTAACCTGCTGTCTGCAGGGGAAATTGTCAAGAAAGGAAATACAGTCACTTTGACATGCAGGGTGCAAGAGTAATCAGTGAAAGTGGTGAAGTTATAGCTACAGCAAGTAACGAAAGGGGTATTTTTAAGTTGGATACCATTGACAGTAAACATAATAATGTTAGTGATTCAGTATATTCAGCAGAAGGTTTTTTATGGCACCGGAGGCTTGGACATCTAAATAGAAAGAGTATGTCTATAATAAAGAATATGGTAAAGGTAATACAGAATTTTAGTGTGTCCAAGAATCCTTGTGAGGCATGTATAAAGGGAAAACAAGCAAGGTTACCCTTCAAGACTAGTAAGAGTAAATCCACAGAAGTCTTACAGTTAATCCACACAGATGTATGTGGCCCAATGGAGTGTGAATCCATAGGTGGGAGTAATTATTTTCTTACGTTTATTGATGATTACTCACGATATACTCATGTTTATTTTCTTAGTTCGAAAGACCAAGTGAGAGATATCTTTGAGGAATATTGCAATATGGTTGAAAGGTGGATGGGAAAGAAGATCAAGATCATCAGGTCTGATAATGGTAGAGAATATATTAACCAGAAATTGATGAAACTTCTGGCAGAAAAGGGAATCAGGCATCAAACTACCATAAGGTACAGCCCATCTCAAAATGGGGTTGCTGAGAGGGCTAATAGGACCATTGTTGAGAAAGCAAGGAGCATGATGACTGACGCTGAATTATCCAAAGATTTTTGGGCAGAGGCAGTGTCAACAGCTGTATATTTGAACAATAGATCACCTACAAAAGCATTAAAGAATAGAACCCCTAATGAGATATGGATAGGAAAGAAACCTGATCTAAGCAATATAAGGGTTTTTGGGTGTGTTGCAATGGCACATATTCCAAAACAGCTAAGAGGAAAATGAGATCCGAAAACTAAAAAGTATATTTTTGTAGGCTATTGTGAAAATTCAAAGGGCTACCGATTAATGGATCCATTGACTAAAAAGATTGTCACAAGTAGAGATGTAATATTCTTTGAAAATAGAAAGGACTCAAAAGAGAGCAAAACCACTAAGTCAACTGCACCTAGTTCAGAAGGTGAAACCTTGTGTGAGGAAATAGAAAGTGCAAAAGAGGAAGACGACAGCCAAGGACAAATGGATACAATTTATGATGACAACGAGTTAGAGGATGAAAAAAATGAAGAAATCAATGTAAGGCGTTCTTCTCGTGTACCAAAACCGAAGGAATATCCATATTTTGAGATGTATACAGCACAGTCTTTTAATGATGAGCCAAGAACAGCAGAAGAAGCAATGAGTGGCCCAAACTCTCAAGAATGGAAAGAAGCGATGAAGAGAGAATTAGAATCTTTATATCAGAACGAAACCTTTGAATGGGTAGATATGCCAGGAGATAAGAAACCACTACAGGCAAGATGGGTATTCAATCTGAAGAACCCTGAAAGCTCATCACCAAAATACAAAGCAAGACTTGTGGTAAAAGGATATTCACAAAAACAAGGGGTAGATTACGAAGAAACTTTTTCACCTGTAGTCAAGTATGCATCATTGAGATATCTTTTAGCCTTGGCAGTAAAACGAAAATTTAATAATTCATCATATGGATGTTAAAACGGCATATTGAAATGGGAAATTGGAGGAGGAGATATATGTCATTCCACCAAGGGAAGCCATAAAAACCAGGTCAGAAAGTAAAAAGATTTGGCGTTTGAGAAAAAGTATTTATGGACTTAAAGTGGACGTTGCTGGAATCGATGTCTACATGAAACTCTAATAAATATGAATATGAAGCAATCCAAGGCAGATCCCAGCATTTACTATAAAGGGAGTAAAGGGAGAAAAGAAGAAATAATAATAATGGCGATATGGGTGGACGATTTCTTTATCCTGACTGAAAGTGAAGGCCAAATGAGAATTTTCAAGAAACAGCTGCAAACCAAGTTTAAGGTGCATGATTTGGGAGAAGTCAAACGTTATTTAGGTATGCAGATTACTAAGGTTGAAGAAAGACAAGAATTGAGCATAAGTCAATCATCATACACGGAAAAAATATTAAAGAAATTTGGCATGAGTGATTGCAAACCCATAAGTACTCCAATGGAAGCAGGAATGAAGTTAAGTGTAAATGAGACTGATGTGGAATGTGACAAGAATGTTCCTTATTTAGAAGCAGTAGGGAGTCTGTTATATTTGTCTCAAACGTCACGACCCGACATTGCTTTTGCCACCAATGCAGTGAGCAGATATTGCAGAGACCCAAAGGAAAAGCACTGGAAAGATGTAAAGAGGATATTCCGATACCTAAGAGGAACCTCAAACTATGAGTTAAAATACCATAGAGATGATAATGCAAAACTAGAGGCATATAGCGATGCGGACTGGGGGAGTGAATTGGGAGACAGATACTCCACCCCTGGCTGCTGTTTTAAATTAATGGGGGGCCTCACATCATGGTCGTGCCAAAAGCAAAAAACTGTTGCATTGAGCACCGTAGAGGCCGAGTATATGGCACTATCTTACACCACACAGGAAGCATTACGGCTACGAATATTAATAAGTGAAATAGAACCCAATTTAATTGAGGAACCTACAACCATCTTCTGTGACAATAAGGGAGCCATAAACCTAGCTAAAAATGATGTTACTAGTGCTAGGACAAAGCATATTGATATACGGCACCATTTCATTCGGGACCACATAGAGCGACAGAACATTGCCGTGGACTATCTGTGCACAGAAGACATGTTAGCTGACCTTCTGACCAAACCCTTGGAAAGGGAGAAGTTTGAGAAGATTGTGGGACTATTTGGTTTATCTTGTGGAAGCAACACACAAAATATAAGTTCAAGGAGGAGTGTTTGAATTGTGTGAACAATATATTTCGTGTGTTACGGCGCAAAGTGCACTGTGTAAAATAGACCTCTTTGTCTTTGTCTAACACTCCTTGTGTGCGCTAATTATTCTGTTGTGTTCGCTGTAAATTTTGTTTGTTTGAATGTGCAAATATAGTTATTAGTAAAATGTCCTTTTTTTCTCCTTAATACTTATTCAGCTGCGCAAATTCCAATAAAAACTAAGAGTTAGACCGCAACAAAGAACCAAAGATGTACCTATAAGTTCGACCATACCGGAAAGAAGTTGAAACAATTCGCGGTGCTGCAGGCACTGCTCTCATTTCGTAGTCATCGGTGTTCATTTGTCTTCTGGGACTCGGTTTGACTAGCCGAAAATTAGTTACTGTTTGCCGTTCATTTGTCTGGTGGTTGAGTTCGTCAGTCATTGAAACAGTTGAGTCCTAATTTTTGTAGTCGTACTACAAAGGATTTTTCTCTGATGCGAGAACTTACTTTAGCATTCTGCATGAAATACATTATAGATTCGTCCGCTGCAAGATTATGGTACGTTAACGAGACAGTGTGTTTGCGCTTTGTCGCTCGTAATAGTTACTATAGATGATGTGATGTATGTCAGCTCAAGGAAGTTGTGCGTCCTGATAGTAGGATACGGAAAAGGTAATATTGATGCAATTTTCTTTGTAGGTAACAATAGTTATTTTGTTGGCCTTCCTTGCAAACTTGTAATCGGTATCATTAATTTTACAGCCAAGTGGTTTCGAACAGCATGTGGTCTTCAATTTCGCTTAAGCGGAAATGAGGTTGAATATGTGAACTAGGCGGATTTTCGTAAAGATTAAGAATTCATTTATTCATGTACAGAATGAAGTTACCTGTAATGCGTTTACAGTAAGGCATTGCTTTCATAAAGTTTTTGTTTCATAAGACAGACAATAATAGTAAATGTTATGTAATGGACTCCATTGAATTTTTGTAGTTTGTGCAGTGTGTGTACGTGTTATGGGAAATACGGAAGCGTCCGACCCCGCCCGTCTGCTGTGACCCATGACGTCACAAATATGGCGGAAACAAAAACAAACACACACACTTTCCACAAGCAGCCTAATGACACTAACGGGACAAGCGCGGGGAATGGGGTGTTTTGGGTGGGGGGCAAACTAAATATAAACAAATTTAGACGCCTTGCGTAGCTACAACGTGTAAGTGAAGAGAGCCATGCATGAATACCCACCCACCCATCCACCCCTGCAACCCTTAGAAGATAAAGATGCTTCAGTAGCTGATTAGTGTTTTTTGTCTTAAAAAAAAAATCTCACGGGATAGAACGAACAGATCAGAAAAGTAAATAAAATAAGATAAAACAGAACTGGAGACAGCCACACTCAAACCAAACTCCGCGCCATCATGACGTCACACACAACACCCTTACGTCACGGGTCAAAGCCGACGCGTGGGATCGGACGCTTCTGTCGACCCGTGTTATGCGTAAAAATATTCGTCAAGCCATATCCAGTGTTTAATATGGGTTTCCTGAATTTGCAATTTACTCTTTTGTAACGAAAAATGTGTTAAATATGGCACGAACAAAAACATTTGGCTAGACTACAGATTAGTCTGTTACTACTAGTATTATTACTACCACGAATATGTCTGGGTGCGGTGTTGCTGGATTGAGGGGTGGGGGGGGGGGGCATGTTGCGGATGTGGTAGTGTCCCATGTGTGCTAGGTTTTGTTTAAGAATGGTTACTTGTAGTGAGAACTTTGTTGAAATTCGTAGTTATTCAGGTAGTATAAAAATGGTACATATTCTACAGTTAGGCCACAGTCTACTCACATCCCTTTTCGCCTGATATAATCTCACTCTACTACGATTCACAACTCTTGTGGGAACCAAATGTCCCTGCTATGTTTTGCTATTGATATAGTAACATATGAGGTAACAGATTGGAAAGTGCAAATGTAAGTAGGTCCTACTTGAAGTTAAGCAGGAATTGTGATGTAACAAGAATTGAGGACACATATATGTAAAACATTTGGAATTAATCAAAAATGTATTCCCTAATATAGCAGATATTTAGTTAGCAGGATCTGTGTCTCAGAATAAGATTAGTAAATTTCACCCTTTTGTCATTGTTTGATATCCATAGATCAACTGCCATTGCCACTATTGGTCAATGTAGCTGTTCACTGTAGACCTCGATGTAATGGTGTTGGTAGAAATACTTATTGAAATTGGTTGGTAAATGGCTCATTTGTTGGAGCTGAGACATTGACAGATTGCAGGTGATACCAGCTGCTAGCATTGTGTTGCTGGTATGAGGCTGTCTGCAGTCAGTTTGTTGTTATCTGGGGAAGAGTTATAGTGCGTTTAAAATGAGTTGCGGCTTTTGACAGTTCAGTACAGAGTGAGTGGAGGAGGGAGGCGCATTTGCCAGCATGTGCGGCGCGCATCGGCAGGTGACGACAGTATATTGTCAGGCCTTCTCAGTGTGGAACCTGGCAAGACTCGCTTCACTTGTGTGAACAGCAAACCGATGGATCTGCGATTTTTCTAAAATTACTTTAAAGAAACTATTCTGTAACAAAAAACTGATTCTCGCATATCTTGTAGTTTAATTCATCGGCTTCATGGTGAACCCCCTATCATTTTGTTGGTGGCATAATTATTGTGATATACCCATAGTAGGTAAACTCCAGAGAGAAATCCTTAGTTTGCAGCGAAAAATAGGTGCCGCAATGAAATTGTTTTTTGTGTGTGTGTTAGGTTGCGTGTTGCTACGTATTAAATGTAGACAATATATTGAATTAATTCTTAAATTTTGAAGGAAAGCTGTCTGGAAATGCAATGCATGTAAAGTACTCAGTCACGAACTCGGGTGTCGGTGGAAAAAAGTAGAATGAAATATTCACAAATTCCTCATATCTCATAAATAGTTTGATATATCGAACAAGATTTTGGCAAATGACAGCACGCAAAGATGAGTGTTTTGCCATATGATTAATATGCAAAACATCCATATCTACCACGATATTAAAGCAACTACAGATTTTTCAGTGATGTAATGTAATTACTTAGGGCCATTGATAGCTGGTGAAACAAGAACTGCTGTGGTTTTTGCAACAGTATAGCTGAAGAGGTTACTGTTTATTTTTATACTGAGGATGGGCTGTTTCATTAACTATTGACCTGACTTGCACTCAGTTGTTAGTTTAATAATTCACTACCTCAGGATTCTGTCACAATTTCAAATGCATTAGAAAGTTAGTGACATGAATATTTCTACACTCTGGTATGTTTTGACAAAAGAAGCAGATTTTAACAGGGCAACAAGAGAAGTTACGTATTCCTCAAAGCTTGCCACAGTCCTTCATGAATCAGTGTTCCCTCAACTATCTCCTTGGTATGGCTGACATCTCAAGACCAGTCCTGTTGTGTAACATTTGCAGTGGCTTCTTTTGTCAGCATTTCAATGTCAGTGAGCGTACACTTCCTGTTGCTTTTTGCCAGTGTACTTTTCACTTAGGCCCATATACTCTGTCGGATTTACACGGGCACGCTACGGAGGGTGCCCGATTAAACTACGCCCTTCACGTTTAGCCAGTTCGTCGACCTGGTAGTGTGAAGTTTTGACTTATACTGCACTAAGAGTTCCATTAACTTTGCTTTATACATGTTACGTTCAACTTTATCTCGGGCAACATTTCTTTGTACACAGAGCAAAACATCCCTTCCCTCCACTGCATTATTGGAGATTTATGCATAACAGCAGTGTGGTATGGCATTCTGCCCATTACTGTTGTCATTCCGAGGAATGTTTTGCAGCACAGTGTTTCCTGACCGGGGAACAGTGACTCACGTTCCCAACATGTCCACACCACTGCATTCGTGTGGACATGTTGGGAATGTGGGTCTCCTGAGGAGCGTGCAAGGGATAAGTCCTTGCAGGTGCACTATCCTCTGTGCCCTCAGTGGCTCTGGTTGATAGAGCGTCTGCCATGTAAGCAGAAGATACCGGGTTCGAGTCCCGGTCGGGGCACACATTTTTCAACGTGTCCCCAATGAAATATATCAACGCCTCTTTGCAGCTAGGGTGTCTATTTATTATAATTTAAATACAAAACACTTCTTCAGAATACAGGACTACACAACATTTCAGTGCCATAAAATAAGACTTAATAAGAGCTGACACTGCTGAATATACTGTGTGATGCCATTCAATATTTTTACTTGTGCTTTGGCAACCGGGGCACTTTACCAGCCGGACTGCTGCCGGCACGGCAGGGAAAACCGCCTCGCCATTGGTGTTACCTGGAAAACGGCGTCGTGTCCCCCTCTGGTCAGCCAAACGTCAAGCTGCAACTAATTTTAAATGCGCTGTAGTGCAGGATATGGTATAACATTCCTTGTCCACCGTTACATCTGCTTTTTAGACGATTTAAATTTTTGGTGATTGTAGTAAATTGTGCTATTGGAGATAGGGAACGGGGGTTGGATTTATGGTGATTGTGCCAAAGTGTAGCAGATATGTTGTGAAGTTCTCGATTCGGGAATTATAGTCGAATATGTGATGTGTGTCAGTTCAGCAAGTGTTATCCCATAACTATGGCAGTCTGTGTTGATGTAAAATGTGCCGCATTAACTTCTGGAGCGAGATGTATGTCTTCAGATCCATAGACTGGTTTGATGCAACTCTCCGTGCTAGTCTATCCTAACATCCCATGTACTGTGTCAGCTAACACCAAACAAATGTTTAAATGTAACAAGCACTTCACCAATATCGTACATCTGAAAAGACGTAAGGCTGCTACTGGCCAGTAATGTAATTTACATACATTGAGGCCTAAGAGAAAGACGGGCTGTGGCGCATACATTCTGTACAGTGAAATTCTCGTTTGTATGTACGTGCCTAGTTAAGAGTTAACAGATGTAGAAATGCAGTTTGTCTGCTGAGTTGAGTGAGCAAGTGAGCTCGGGCCTACCTTGATTTTGTGATGTTGCTGTTTTCTGTTTTTATTTTCTGTAGAGCTTCACTTCATATGAAAACAATGGTCTTCTGTGACTGGGGTAATTGTGCTTGTCTACTAGTTTGTTTTCTGGTTTCGCTTTATTTCCACCTTATTTGCAAATCAAACATTAATCATTTTGCAGAACATTAAAGTTAATTTTGTCTGTTAGCTAAAGATATTCAGCTTTTATTAATCAGGTAAAATGAACTGTTCTTCAGTGTGAATCTAGAAATCAGAATGTCCACGTCAGGCTGAATGGTTTTTTTAATGTGGTTTATAAAATTGATGCTTTCAGTATTTTGTGATTTCTGATTTGTTTTTATGGTGCTTTGTAAGACCGTGTAATACTAAACATATGAACACATGTTAGTGTCCTTTGAGGATGAGTAAACAGTTGAATGTGATCAGCAGTGCAAAAATATATTTTTTCTTCAGATTTGTTGACAGCTTTAGCAGAATAAATGGTTCTTTTACTGATCTGCTTTCTGTGAAAAACAATGTTTTTCTATGACAAGACATTTCCACACCTATCTGGCACCTTCTCTAGGCTTCATGCTATTTCTAGGTTTGTCTTTGTATTATATGTACAGAATGGTGTTTGTTGGTTATTTATAGATTGGCAGTGATTTATCACATGCCTTAGTATTCTTCTCCAGAAATAAATTTAAATTGCCAGTTGTGCATATTCTTGGCTTCGTAGATTCTTACCAATTTTTTTTATAAATTTTGAAATTGTCCTGAAGTAACTTATTGTCTAGTTCTGGTGGATACAAATAATTGTATTTTATTATTTTTGCAAGAAATTTGTGATCCTTCTTAGTGTACTTCTCGCATTGATGCTTTGAATGTGTAAACTTGATTCAAAATATTACTGTTGCAAACTGAAATCATATGGATCGATATTAAACTTACAGTGCATGTTATGACATTATAGTTGTGACAATTTATGGTAAATACATGGAACACAAACCCAAATGTTAGATCCAGAAATAAGTCAGGAGCCCCAAACACATTTTTTATAAAAGGAATAATGCTCGAAAATTAGAATTCTGTCTGCTGTGGCAACATAATGAACAGCTGGTATGTAAGTATCATCTGCAGACATTGGCACTCTTCCAAGAGTTTAGGATCTCATTTCATTTGTTGATGTGAGCATTTAAAATAATTAATCTTTAGTTTAACAGCAGCTATTTCACACAAATAATCCACAACTTATCCAGTGGCTGGTCTCAGTTTATATGACTCACTTTTTTGGCTACAAATTAACTTTATTTATCCACCCAACATCTTTGAAGATTGTGGGATAGGCCTACGTTATTGGTTTGCAAATATTGCAGATGCCTCCCCCCTGTCCCCTCTATGCACGTGCCCACACACACAGTTCTGTCCTACTGTTCTCGTTCCAGAACCTACTGGCCACTGTTCTCTAACTTTTTTTTTTTTTTTTTTTTTTTTTCAGTAATAAAATGGGAACACATTGAAGTCAAATGAAGTACTTCATAATTGCTCCATGCAAACTGTGACAAAGCTTGTGTTTCAAAGTACAGCCACCAGGGAGCAGTGGTAGAAGGAAGTTGGGGTAACAATATACAACCAAGTTGAACTTTTGTGGCACAAGAAAAGTTACACCACAGAAAGTGGGAGTTTTCACTTGCAACTGCAGTATGCCACTAGCTGTCTCAATACTTGTGTTGCATGTGAATCCGGCTTTACTGTCAACAACCCAGGCACTGTAAACAGTGTTATGGGGTGAATGCGTGAAAGTTGCAATGTTGTTCCTGTTGCCTACTGATGCATAATTTTTTTTATACATACTACTATGTGTGTACGCATATTGTTGTTTGACACAATTACATTAAATATCTAATGATTATGAAAATCTGCTGATAGCAGAGGAACTAGTAGCAGTTATTTTTGTTGCTTAGTGCTCCATTTCTGCCCATTTGAGGACAAAAAAATCAAAATTTGTTAACGAGTTTAGATTTGTCAGGAAGTGCTCTCTGAAAGTATTTGTATGGAGTGTAGCCATGTATGGATGTGAAACATGGACGATAAACAGTATAGACAAGAAGAGAAAGAAGTTTCGAAATGTTATGCTACAGAAGAATGTTGAAGATTAGATGGGTAGATCACATAACTAATGAGGAGGTACTGAACAGAATTGGGGAGAAGAGGAATTTGTGGCACAAATTGACTAGAAGAAGGGATAAGTTGGTATGAACGTTCTGAGGCATCAAGGGGTCACCAATTTACTACTGAAGGGAAGCATGGAGGGTAAAAATTGTGGAGGGAGACAGTGACAAATACATTAAGCAGATTGAGAATAATGTAGGTTGTAGTAATTACTCAGAGATGGAGAGGCTTGCACAGGATAGAGTAGCATGGAGAGCTGCATCAAACCAATCTTTGCATTGAAGAAAACAATGGGCTATAACAACTGACAGCAGTTTAAATTATGAAAAATATGGCAATTTAGGGATCTTAATGTATCAATTAATGAAGTATGTGAACTAGTACATAAAATTCTGGCCTAAAGAAATGAAGACAGAGGTTGGAGTTTTATAAGCCCCAAGGCAATGTCTGCAAGTGAAGATGCAGCTATTTCTGATATTGAATATCTTGTAAATTAATGAGTCTAACAGAATATGGGAAACGTTAGGCCTACTTAGAAGTTGAACTGCTAGTCCTTAAACCTAATGTTATCACTGTACCCAGGAATACATTAGTTTGTTTTTCTTATGTTACGTATTAGAATTTTCGTCTGTGTTTAACTGAGGTCTCAGTAAAGCTATGACCAGAATTAGAATAAGCACATTGAAAATATTATCTTGAACAATCAATCCAAGAGGTAAATGATTTGATGTTTTGGAGAATCCGAACACCTTCCACATGTATACTATTTAGAGAAAGTACAAAATTTGAGAAATTCACAAAGGGGGGAAAATCCAGATATTTTCAGGAGCTGAAGTCATAACAGATGGAATTGTTCCAGCTTGCTACTGGCCTCTGTGGCCAAGTGGTTCTAGGCACTTCAGTCTGTTACTGCGCGACTGCTATGATCGCAGGTTCGAATTCTGCCTCGGGCATGGATGTTTACGATGTCCTTAGGTTAGTTAGCTTTAAGTAGTTCTAAGTCTAGGGGACTGATGACCTCAGAAATTAAGTCCCATAGTGCTGAGAGCCATTTGAACCATTTTTGTTGCAGTTTGCTATCTCTTACTGGTTTTCCTAAGGCTGCCAGTAATTCAGAGGAGACGTGGTCTACTCCTGTGCACTTACTTCAGCCTAGGTCTTCCAGTGCTCTGTGAAATTCTTGAAGTATCAAGGTTCCTCCTTCATGCTTACCTACTTCCTCTTTTGGGTTAACAGTATTATCTTGTAGTTTTGTCTCCTGACATAAACTGTGTATATATGCCCTGCACTGACCAGTCTTCCCCTCTTTGACCGGTAATGGTTTGCCGTCTGAGCTCTTAATATTTATACAGATGCTTCTCTTTTCTCAATTTTAGGGTCTTTAAGATTTCTGTAGGTGTAATTTATCATTTCCCTAGACAAGCATGTTTCTGCACAGTTGCATCTGTCCTCTAGCCATTCCTTCTTAGTTGTTTGGCATTTTCTGTCTTTTTTTACCCCTTTCATATGCTTTATTTCCGTGTTTTTCCTTTCGTGAATTAAATTCAGTACCCCCTATGTTCAGTTATCCACTGTGTACTGCAAACACAAACCAGGTAGTGTCTGGCGCAGGCTGCTGTCTATCTGTGGAGGTCATTCCCACTTTCTGCAGGCAATGTTTCTTCACATCTCCCTGTTTGCTACTGGTCTATACAAATACAATTTGTCACAGTCTACTGTAGTACACCGCATCACTTTGGTTACACGAGTATTGAGAGGTTTTACTGGGTCCAAGGTACAAGAGGACATTTTATTGACTTTATGTTCACTTTGTTAGAACAATTTATGTGCTTGCTGGTTGAGAATATGGCTCTCTTAAACATGTTGGTTGTGCTCCTTTTATAATATTCGGGATATATCAGTCGAATCTGATACAATTAAGTTACCTGTAACTGTTAAAATTTCATTCCATTCTGAGTTGTTATTCAAGATTGACAGACCGGATGTTAAGTTTTACTACCGACTAGTTTGTGTGAGGTGAGATACAGTATTCTCCTCTCCAGTACCAGTTAGGCGTAGAGCTTTGTAGACATCTCAAGTATGTTGTATAGTTCGTTGTTGAGCTGTGTGTGTTTGACAGGAATCAAAATATTCTACAGGGACTTGTCTTATATCTAATATAATTTACTTGTATTGTGCAGTTTATTTGTAATGCAAATTGTATTATAAATGGAATTCATGCATGTGTGGTTTGAATAATTTACCAAGATGGAAAACTTTGGGAGATGTAACAATAGTGAAAGCATATACGGAGGCCGGTCGTGGGAGACCTCCTAATATCGTGTCGGACCTTTTGCCGAGCACAGTTGTAGCAACTCGAAGTGGCGTTGTCTCGACAAGTTGTTCAAAGTCCCCTGTGGAAATATTGAACCGTGCTGCCTCTATTGCTGTCCATTATTGTGAAAGTGTTTTTGTTGCTGGATTGTGCACGAACTGACCTCTCGATTAGATTCCATAAATCTCTGATGGGATTCCTACTGGACAGTTTGAATGGTCAAATTATTTCCTCGGATTGTCCATAACAATTGTAGCCTGATGACGTGATGCATTGTCATCCATAAAAATTCCACCATTGTTTGGGACTGTCAACAGGGTTACCACAAGTTCTGGAAATCAGAGAATTTCAAATGTCAGGAAAATGAGTTAAATATGAAAAAAAACAGTGGAAAATTTAGTTTTTTTCTCAGTAGATGAAATGATTTGTTTACTGAGATATCAAGCATTGTCACTGGCTGGGTGCCACTTCCCTTCTCCCTAGTTCTTACGGCTTCTCCCCTTCTTACCACTCCCCTTGGCTTGCAGTCAGTGCTTGCACCCCTTCTTGTCACTAGCCTAGCAGCTGCTGACGAGAGGCAGGGAAGCGTGAGGAGTGCTTCGTTTGGATCCGATTCTGAGATTGTCGACGCGGCGGCCAGAGACGGCGGTCGTGCGTGCACGAGATGCCTGGATGTGTGCACGCTCTCGTTTCTGACAAAGTATATGGTCAGAAATTTAGTTGAGAGAGTGCGGTTGTCTCTTCTAGTGGCCTCTCTGCAGCTCGGCAATCGTCTGTACGGTGAGTTCCCCCTATCCTCATTAGTACTGATTCTGAGTATTTGTGCAAGTTCTGCTGCACGGGTTGTTCACTGCGGTCTCACTTCGACACGGTGTCTGTGACGTGTGAATAGTTGGCCACACGAGTGGACTTTGACAACGGGCCAAAACTGCAGGCCGTTTCTGCGGGTATCTCTAACGGATCGGGGCTGCCGCTCTGAAGCCCACCGTTTCCCCGTAATGTGTGAGCCCTGCCTGTCGGATCTGGTCTCACCGAGCTACGCACAGGCTGGGTCTGTTCGTGTGTGGCACAATGTGGTGGATTTTCGCGGTTCATCCGTGGACCTAGAACTGCGGTGCTCCTTGGCAGGCCGGAGGCCGCGGGTGATGGAGTTCGGGAATTGAGGCTCTCTCACCCCGAGTGCATTGTACAGTGCAGTGTTTCGTAGATATTTTATTTATTACAGTACATTTTGGCACCTCAAAAGTAGTTTAAATATTAGAAAATATGGATGGTAAGAAAAAGAAAATGTGGCAGTGACTGGAAGTTGTATGCTATTTACTCATTTATTTCTCGAAAAAATCACACAATCCCTGTAAAATAATAGACATAACAGTGTGTAATAACTGACAATTGTTGGTTTACACAACTCTTCCCCATGTTATACACTTGACACGTGAGGTTCTTTCTGAAATCAGTGAAGGTATTTTAAATCTATCTTGCAATTCCAAGGAAATGCCTATTTTTCTCACCAAATGTATTTCATGTTATTGAAATAAAATAAGTGGTCTTAATGAAACACACATACCATTTGGCTTGCTTTCTGCATCTAAAAGTAGTTCATTACAAAAGAATTTTGTGTTAGTACTTAAGATTTTTGCAGGAGAAATACAGAAGTCCTTAAACTTTAAGTCAACTTAGGTCTTTACTTACCATTGAGATCTCAGAATTTGTCAGGGGTAAATGCTAGAACTTGTGTGGAAGTCGCGGAAATATCAGGGAATTTCACTTGCGGCAACTCTGAAGTCCACAAATGGCTGCAATGATCTAAGTAGCCAAACGTAAGTATTTTTAATGATCGGTTTCCATCTTATGAAAATACAGCCCACACCACTATGCAGCCACCACCGGGTTGCTCGGGTCCACGGCTTCGTGGGGTGTGTGCCACATTCGAACCCTACAGTCAGCTTTTACCAACAGAAAGCTGGACCTGTCTGACCAGGCTAGTCCGCCAGTCTAGGGTCCAACCGATACGGACACGAGCCCAGCAGAAGTGCTGCAGGCGATGTCACGCTGTCAGCAGAGGAACTCGTGAGTACGTAATTAGCATTTGCGTGCATACTGGTAGCATCACAAGCTTTTCTCAAGCCAGTATCTGACAGTCCTTGCTGGAAACGGAAAGTTCCTGTAATTGTTGTGCCGTGCTCATTAGACTTTATAGCGTCAAACTTTATTTCGTTCCGAATCGGAACACTAGGCTATATTTTGGATTCAGTATTATTGCCTGACCTTTTGATGCAGGCAAGTTGTAAGCACGTTTTCCACAGTAGTCGTGGTTGCTGAAACATTATTCGTGATAAATAATTGTAGGTACTCTTGAAGACAATTTTTAATAGGCCTACTTACTGTGGGGTAGAAGGGATACGGTAGTTTTCTTGTTATATTATATTCGGTCGTTATTACAGTAGCCTACATTTAACATTATCTGATTTTTGTAATCTTTTTCGTTTGTTATCTAAGAGAGGTGTTCCAGTTGTTCACTTGTGACATGCAAAAAGTTTGAAGACGTGACAAGAAGTACTAATACGACTCACACTTTTTGCATGTCACAAGTAAACAACTGCTTACGACTTTCATTCATCTCCCGTAATACAGGTAAATTAAATAGTTAGCGTTATGCAGTTCCAATACAAAACAAATGCTATACACTATACTTTTTTTATTTACGTTACTTTCATTGCAATATGTCTAGTAAACGAATTTTAAAGGAGATAAATGCAAATAATGAATAATTTTTACAGCCACTGTATCACATTTTCCTGTGCTGTACGTAGTTGGCTACTATGAGTATGTTATAGCTGTAAAAAAAGGCATTTAACGAATGATTTTGCCATATTGTCTTTGTCTTGTGCTTTTGATTCGGTGAGTGTGTACTCCACTACTGGCCATTCAAAAGTCCCGCTTACAGTTTGGCAGAAAAATGGCTGCCGTATCGTCCGGTTGGCCACTCTCTCCCTATAGAGACAGGCTCTCTAGCTCTGACTACCCCTCCACATTCAGAGTCTGTCAATTCCCATTGTCTACAGTAATGAGACAAGCAAATCATAGAAAGTTGAGTGTGTACTGCATTAATAACACTCACTGTTCGCAGTCTTTCTTCTTTCTTTCTCTACCGGTCGGCAGGGTTAAGTACGGATTTGGCACGGTTAAGGGGTGGCTGGATGCCCCCCCTGCCACCACCCCGTACCGCCCGGGATGGAATTAGTGGATCCCGGCTGTCTGCTTCTAGTGTAAATCGTGAAATAGTGTGAATGTGTTTCAAATGTCTGCGAGTCGTGTAACTGAGGGGGGACGTGGGGACCGGCCCGGTATTCACCTAGGAGGATGTGGAAACCCGCCTAAAAACCTCATCCGGGCTGGCCGGCACATGGGCAGTCGTCGTTAATCTGCCGGGCGGATTCGATCCGGGGCCGGCGTGCCTCCCCGAGCCGAGGAAGCGGCGAGTTAGCGCTCTCGGCTATCCTGGCAGGTAACACTCACTGTTCGCAGTATGCCGACTAAATATGAATGAGTGAACTGGACAGAAAGCTGCTACTGCTGTCTGCTCACTTCAGTTAAATAGCAGCCGTTCGTGTGCTGTTGGCGGCTTAGTATTTACTTCATTACAATGGTATTCATTGAAGTATGTACCTGTATCATTAAACAGTCCTTTCCACAATATGTTGTTACTGGTTGAGAAGGTTTACAGTGAACACTGCTACTTGCCGTATAGCTAACAGAACTTTCCAGTCCCTGACTCTAGATATTTGGGTAATTTGTGTGAAGAGTGACGAGGCACGTATCTGGTGTTCGTCCGAACCGGTAGGTATTCCAGATTGCTTGCTTTACGTGTGATGGGAGTGTGTCTGAGGTCTTTCTGCACTGTGAACGTTAGAAACAGGCACAGCCTCTGTGGAAATTGTCTTGCACTGTGATTTCGACCGTCATCGTTAAGCAGAAACTTACTGTCAGTGGTAACAAACAGCATTACGGAGTAATTGTGATGGGAAGAGAGATGTATCTAAGTTTGGAACAGCCTGTACCAAAGTGCTTGGTAAGTTTGTGCAGCATTAAGATCAGTGCAGACCTGCAATGCTGTTACCATAAAATACACTTGCTTAGCTCACAAGGAATGTTTGGGACCCTGTTTCTGATTCTTAATTTCTTGACATATTGATTTACACGAAATACGATAAGTTGTTAATGTAACATTTATTTTCCGTGTCGACCCATTACGAATGGGTGTGAAGAATGCTGTACGAGAGCCAGACAGTTAAGTTTCTGCTCGGTGAACGAGTGTGTGTTCTACCGCAGGCCGTTCTCGAACAATCTTTTCAAAAGATTTATAGGTGGCTGTCATTACATGATACTATGGCCTGTTAGTTATGCCTACAGTCATACTGGACACACCGTAACATTAGTCCTAGCAACCTCCACAACATTTTAAATCTGCTACGAACCCCATTACGACCGTCAGAATTGCAATACTTTAGTTGCTCAATGTCGTTTTGAGATTAACTGTTGACAGTGCATGCCCTGTGTCAAAAGTAAAACTAATGCATCAACACATCTGCAATTGTCAGTTTATTACTGCGTCCATTGCTTGCCACCATGTTGAAGTAATCGTGTCTTTTTTGGCCAGTCATTTGAATTTTCACTGTTTTTGGCCGAGCTATTGTCTTTGTGTCAGTTTTATTAGCTTTGCTGTTTCCATTTCTTGTTTAATAACGTTCTGAACGGCTTGTGCCTTAAGCCGGAGAATTATACATGTTGAATATGGTATGTACATTTACCTTTCTTGTAAAACTGGAGGATTTTTAGATTTGTGGTGACAGTGGTCTTTACAGTGGATTGTCATCTAGCTCCAGAATCATCAGGACCTGTGTAATTTGCTTTGTGACTTTAATTTTACTTGTATGAAGAATATCATACGTGTAAAATTTAAGTGTAATCATCGTAAATAAAGTCGGTGGCTCTACCGAGTAGTGTGAAGTGACTGCATCGGAAATTGGGCAGCTTTTAATGTGTTTTTTTTTTCTTTTTCCCCTTGTAATTTCAGGTGCCAGAGTGTGGCAGAGAGGAAAGGGAACTCGATCGGTGCGGTGTCGGAGCTCCTCGCGCGGGGCACAGGTGCCGATGTTAGTGCTGTGTACCGGAGGTGGTAAAGTAGAGGCACACAGTGTAATACTGGCTGCCAGAAACCCTGTTGTCACAGCTGTGCTGGTGTGGCACGACACAGCAGAAACTGCCGGTGACCGTGTCCACATACTGGACATAGAGACCACCGCTGTGAACCACCTTGTCCGTTACGTGTCTGTGGTACAACTATTGGCAGCTGCAGACAAATATGACCTCCGTCTCCTTAAGGAGCCTCGTAAAGACAGGTTGGTACAGGAGCTGACACTGGAGGATGTGGGGGAGTGTGCGGCATTGCTGCTCGTGTCTGCCGGACGCTGCCGTCGAGCTGCTGGCGGGACGGAACGGAGTAAAGTTTTGAGAGAAGCTAAGATTGAAACAAACCTTCAGTTTGATAAAGAAATCGAACAGCATAATCCTGGCACATTGGATCAGTGAGCACAGCTGTCGGTTAAAAATTTACAGCGATCGGCAGAAATTTTATTTGCACCCGATTTCGTCTCGGTAAATATGAAATGCCAACTACCTTTAGTGCATCAAAATATTTTAGGGCTTCGAAGTAAAATTAATGAACTACTTATGTGCATTGATGAATTAGTCATCAAACCCAATTTTTTATTTATTTATTTGTTTTCTGTCCATATAACAGTTTTCGGACATTGTCAGGAAAATTTAGATTACATTACACATATACAGTAAAATATTTACATTCTTTCATAACAACATATGGATCAGACACATGTCTGTACACATTATTTTTCAAAAGGGCATGACAAGTAGATTCTTCTATAGTGTAACACAATTTAGCTTATATTTATAATAGTACAGTACACGTAATACAGTGTACAATTACATTCTTTTATACCACTGATAGATCGGAGACATTGTCCATATACACTGTTTTCCAAGATGGCACTACAACTTAGTCCTCTATAGAGTAACAACACTTCTCTATTAATAATTGCTTCAGTCTACTCTTTAGCATATTTAGATTTACTTTCTTGAGTTCACAGGGTAGTGCATTGTAGAAAATTGCTCCCATTCTGTGTGGGCTCTGGTCAGTTGTCTTTTTATTTGTCACAATTCTATGAAAATTTTCCCTTCCCTGTGTATCATAGTTGTGTACATCACAGTTTCTCATATTAAATTCGGGATTTTGTTTCACGAACATGACTGTCTGCAGTATATACATATCGTACGCCGTAAGAATTTTATATTTTCTAAAGATGTCTCTACAAGGCTCTCTCTTCTTTACCTTGGCTACCATTCTTACTTCCTTTTTTGTAATCTAAAAAGTCTATTTATATGAACTGCTGATGCCCCACCCCATATCTCAATACCATACTGAAGGTGCGGATGAATTAACCCAAAATATATTTGCCTTAAGGTATCATGGTCCAAGAAGGCTGAGACCCGTTTCAGTAGATACATTTCTACTGATTTTCTTGCAAATATTATCTACATGGTCTTCCCATGATAAGTGTTCATCAACAACGATGCCCAAAAATTTATGTGAATTTGCATATGCAAGACCCAATGGGGATGTAAATACAGTATCAGTTACGGCAGCATTATAACTGAGGATGAACTTCATTATCACAGTTTTGTCTTTATTTACAAGAAGCTCGTTTGCTGTAAGGTATGCGGACAGAGTATTGAAACTGATCTCGCTACTGTTAGCTGCAGACTGCATATCACTGCCACAGCTGATGAAGGATATGGCATCGGCATAGCTTACAACCGTGCAATTTTGGGGTTCAAATAAGTTATTTACATATACGAGGACCAGAAAAGGCCCTCGTATGCTTCCTCGAGGCTAGCCACATTGAAGTGAAGTGTCCTGAAGTTTGATTTGGTTGTTAGGAGCTGATCATTTTGATAAGTTAGCTTTACACACTGTTTCCTGTCTTTCAAATAGGAGGTAAGTAGTTCCAAGGCTAGTCCTGTCAACCCGTACTCTTCTAGCTTACACAGAAAAACTGTATGATTCACAGTATCAAAGGTTTTACTCATATTTAGGAAAGTGCCTATTGCCTTGTTGATATAATCTGCCTCTCTGAACATTGTGTGACCACTGGTATAGATATGTTAAACCTTACAGAATTTAAGTTAGCCTCCTACTTCTGTAGACAAAAGATGGAGAAAGGAGGAGTTGCCACATTTGTTAAAAAGTTTTAAATTTAAGAATATTGATGTTAATAAATTTTGTTTAGAGCAGCACTTAGAAGCATGTGCAACAGAGATAGAATTTCATAATATGTTCTTTATAATAGTAGCCATATACAGAGCACCTTCATGAAATTTCAACCTGTTTATAAACGGTCTTAAAGATTTATTATCTCATCTAAAATTGAAAAGCAAAGAACTTGTGGTTGCTGGTGATCCTAATATAGGTGTCCTGGAAAACATTGTCAGTGAACAGTTACTGAAATCGGTTACATTGTCATTCAGTTTAATTTCTACGGTAAATTTCCCAACTAGGGTATACAAATGTTCTAAGACTGCCATTGATAATATATTTATAGACAATTCTAGCCAACTAAACCACATTACAAAACCTGTAGTTAATGGGCTATCTGACCATGACATGCTACATGTAACATTAAATTTTGAAAATTGTCAGGGTAAAACATCTATCTGAACTGAGTACAGAAGGCCAACAAAACAGTCAAAAACTGAGAAATTTAAGAGATTGCTCAAAGAAATTAATTTGATGGATTTTTACAGCATCCAAGACACAAATGGAAAATACAAAACATTCATTAATAAAGTTAGCACCTTATTTGAAAATTGTTTTCTCCTGAAGGTAACTCAAATTAAGCAGAAGTCTAATAAGAAACCATGGATCACACAAGGGATAAAGATATCATGTGAGACAAAAAGCAAACTCTGATATGTAGGGACACCTTTGACACTAGCATTATAGCTCATTACAAAAATTACTGCAAAATACTGAAGGTTATCCCGAAATCTAAACACCTGCATTATGAGAAGAAGATAAATACATCCAGCAATAAAATAAAAACAATATGGGATATAATTAAGTCAGAGACAGGTAGAACCAGAAATAAGAAGGAACAAATAGCCCTAAAAATAAATGAAACTCTGGTAACATACGCATGTTGTGTTGCAAACCATCTAAACAAGTATTTTGTCTCTGTTACTGATAGCATGGGGTTGTCAGGTTCAGTAAATAATGCAAAGGAATACGAGACCAGTGCACACAAGCAGTCTCAGTAAAATGGAATTGACACTTACTTCACCCAAAGAAATAGAATCCATCATAAAGTCTTTGAAATCAGAGCATTCTAGTGGTTATGATAACGTATTAACAAAGTTAATAAGTGCATTCATGTGAGCTTAGTCATATCTCAAGTTATTTGTGTAATCAATCACTTATCACAGGAACATTCCAGAATGGCTTAAATATGCTGAAGTTATACCTCTCCACAAGAAAGTGGACAAAGAAATGCCGTCAAATTACTGACCGATCTCACTTCTGCCAGCTTTTTCAAAAGACTTTGAAAAGGTTATGTTAAAGTGTCTACTTAAGCACCTTAGCGAAAATAACACACTGTCAGTCACAGTTTGGGTTTCTTAAGGGTTCTGATATTGAGAAAGCTATTTACACTTACAGCAAAAATGTCCTTAGTTCATTGGACAACAAATTGGAGGCAACTGGCATATTCTGTGACCTGTCAAAGGCGTTTGACTGTGTGAATCTCAGCATTCTTTTAAGTAAATTAAAATAGTATGGCGTCACTGGTAGTGCTGCAAAGTGGTTTCAGTCATATCTTACTAATAGAAAACAAAGGGTGTCATTATGTAACACTTCAGCAGTAGGCAATCAGACATCTGACTGGGAAGAAATTACATGTGGTGGTCTCAAAGGTTCCATACTAGGTCCACTACCGTTTCTTGTGTATATCAATGACCTGTCATCTGTTACATTACCAGATGCCAAGTTGGTCTTATTTGCAGATGATACAAACATTGCAATAAATAGTTAATCAAATATAAATTTAGAAAGGGCAGCTAATCAAATTTTTACTGACATTAATAAGTGGTTCATAGCCAATTCACTGTCATTAAACTTTGAAAAGACCCCCTATATGCAGTTAAGAACTTAAGAGAGATTTCCTTCTGGTGTGTGTATAAAATATGACAACATGGAAATAGAAGTTGAGAGTGTAAAATTCTTGGGATTACAACTTGATAATAAATTCAATTGGGAGCAACATACTAACAAACTGCTAAAGTGCCTAAACAAGTCTGTGTTTGCAATGCGAATGATGTCAGACATAGGAGATATCAATATAAAAATACGGGCATATTTTGCTTATTTTCACTCCATTATGTCATATGGTATCATATTTTGGGGTATCTCCACAAACAGAAAAAATTTTTTAGAGTACAGGAGTGTGTAATAAGAGTAATTAGTTGTGTAAATACAAGAGCATCATGTCGAAAGCTATTCAAAGAATTGGGCATATTAACCACAGCTTCTCAGTATATTTATTCCTTAATGAAGTTTGTTGTAAATAATACATCACTTTTTCCAACCAACTGCTCAGTTCACAGCATAAATACTAGGTATAAGAACAATATACATAAAGATTTAAAATCACTTACTCTTGCCCAGAAACCAGTCCAGTATTCAGCAACGCATATTTTGAGTAACTTACCAGCAACCATAAGGAGTTTAGTTTCAGACAAGGCACAATGTAAACATAATTTAAAAGAATTTTTGGTGGCCAACTCCTCCTTTTCCATCTGTGAGTTTCTCAACAAGTGCAGTAGACCATTTTAATGAAAATTTATTATACTTTAATTTTTGACAATACTTGTTTGTAATAGCCAAGTTACTACCTACTGTGTGAATGATGGATGTATGGAAAGCAGACGTAAGTCTTAAGTCTGTAAATAGTGGAAGTTTAATTTTAAATCTTGTACATAATCTGACTGTTCTTAACTGTGGATCACTGAAATGAATATTTTATTTTAATTTTTGACAGTACTTGGTTGTAATGGCCAACAAACTAGCAAATGTCTGAATGATGGATTTAATGAAAGCAGATGTAAGTATTAAACCTGCAAATATTAGAAGTTTAAATTGAATTCATGTACATAACTGTACTGTTTATTGACTGAGGATCATTAAAATTAATAGAACTCAAGTTTTTCTAATTACATTTTTGTAATGTGTTTATCTGACATGTTCCACACCCAGGAGGATTCCCTCTTTTATGGGTCTACAGAATGAACAATTAATGTAATTTGATCTGATCTCGCGGGACTCTCTGGATGTGTGGAGGATGAAAGACTGGTGAGATGGGGTGGCCAGCTGCCCACAGGTTGTGGCAGAGGTGTTACAGTTAGTGGAAACAAAAATCAGGTTAGCATACAGTTCTACTTTCCTATCTCCTTGTAAGTAGCATCTTTCAAACACTTCTGTTAAGTAATAGTTTGATAAAACATTGAGGCTTCCTTCCATCGATATTTTACTAATGTAAATCTCACACGTCTCGCACAATCCATAAATTCCCTCTGTAATGGACCTCTTTCTCTGTGGGACAAATATTATCAGTAGTAGTATATCAAGCTACAAATTATCATTTTAAACCTGTGTGGTCTCCCTGGTGTGCCTAGTCGACCACAAGTCCCCGTCACGCTGCTCACTCTGAGTACATACAGGGTTGAAGACATGGAGAAAGATAGGTGTATAATCACAATTTGAATTTAGAGTAATATAACTTTCTTACCTTTATTGGTCAGTGTTGCACGTCGTCGTCGTCCAGTGACGAATCTCGCCATCCGCTGTTTGTTAAATCAATTTGAGGTCCAGGGTTTGTATTCGGCTGTGTAAGAACTGGCACATAGTTAAACTTCCAACTTTTATTTTATAAATGCTGATTGTGATGATATTCAACAATTTTCAATGTAACAGCTTTTCCAATACATCATTTCGTTCCCTCTATCCTTGACCTTCTCAAAGCACGCGTATTAAGACGTCTCGACGCCAACTGCCCATTGTCTCTACACCCGTCAACCACTGGCTCCTGTTCGCAGAGCTTACAAACTGTGCAGTACTGCCAGCCTCGGTTGTATATCGCACGTATACATATATGAAAAACATGGTATGAAGAATTAAGTGTTTGTAATATAGTTCTGTGGCCATATACCTCATTATTGTCCTCATATTAACAGTTTTGTCAGTGGACTCACATTCGGGAAGACGACGGTTCAATCCTTCGTCCGGCCATCCTGACTTAGGTTTTCTGTCATTTCCCTAAATCACTCCAGGCAAATGCTGGAATGGTTCCTCTAAAAGGGCACAGCCGACTTCCTTCCCTAATCTGATAAGACCGATGACCTCGCTGTCTGGTCTCCTTCCCAAAAAAAAACAACAGTTTTGTAACAAAATATTATTTCACTTTATGTTTACGCGGTTAAAGTTCACTTGCTCCTTCAAGTTGATCGACAGCACCACACACCTCGCCAGCCGGTGGTATCGGTAGTTTCAGTAATCCGTTACATTACACCTTGTGGAGCTCGCCACTCTTTAGCGGGTTCGTGCTTGGTTACCAGTGGGCCCCAGCCATTGCAGCATCTTTTCCCTTCCGTTCTGCGTGTCTGTCCTCTTGTTGTTCCTTGTCCCCTCCTTTGGGGAACATGTCTGGGGTGTTTACGGGAATGTTCCTCATTGTCCATACCTGACATAAGCGCAGTCTCACTACTGTTTTTCGTTCCCTTTTCCTTTCTTCGTTCACCTTCTGTCCTTCCTTCACTTCGGTGTTTGAGACTCTGCTTTTTCTTGTTCATCCCTGTGCACTCCTGAAGTCTGATACGTAACATGTGATTGCGTAATGCATAATTCCAAACCCTGGGTTGACAGGTGGGGTTCACATGTAGCAGGGTGTATACAACCCGGAAGATCCGGGATAAACCCGGGAAATTTTTGTTGTTTCAGTTTTCAGTTAAATTTTTGTGATTTTTGCCTGGTATGAATCTATACTCTAACAAAGGATATTGCCGTATCCAGCTACTGCAGAATAATACTGCAACAATAAACGTGAATGAGAAAAAAAGGGAATTAAAACATAAATTGCAAAGGAAACGTGCCATATACAACAGAACACAGTGCTCGTATGAGCGTTTGCCAACAGCAAAATGTGTCAAAGGCTTTAGAAAGTCTATGCAATGCTTCATAACAAATTGCCTCTGACGAGGTGACGTCACGACTGTTTACATTAGATCCGTTTTAGCAGTTAAGAGTGGGCTCCTTGCGCACGTGCAGTTGAGTAGCACCTTCTCCCGTTTCTGGCTACAGAAATGTGGCTGTCAGCTGTGTAAGCAGTTGCAGCGAGCAGCTAGATCCTACCGGGAAAAATTTTACTGCCGTGCCCAACCTGCCAGATTCACACACGCGCAGTGGGCCCAGCTCTATGTGGGAGGGAGGGGGGGGGGGGGGGACGCCAAATTCATATTGTGGAGGAGAGCAACTTGTTTCACAAAGTGCCTAGCATCCAGCGCATGTGGGTCTATCGATTTACTCATTCGATTTTGATGCGCATCCCTGTCGGGTTTTTGAATACTCTGTAAGTGGATTTCTGACTGAATTATACGCCGCATGGGGTAGCCGTGCGGTCTCAGGCGATGTGTCGAGGTTTGCACGGAAAACACGTGGTACGAACACGTAATGACACGTAACCCGAGAATAATCGGGGATAACTAAACTGGTGATTTTGGCAGGCTTAGTAAGTTCACCGGCGAATAAGTTTTGACAACGGCAGGAATAGTTCCAAAATTAGTGCTGACAAGATTGTTTGTTAGAACGAGGGAGGAGAAGAAATGGGGACATCACACAAATTAGGAAAGAATATGGCAATTCCAAATTCGTATAAAAATCTCGTACTAATACTTTTTCGGTCTCACGCTCGAGAAACTGGAGCGTATAAATGAAATACGAAACTATTTTTTGCTTGTCTTAGGCGTAATAGGCATTTTATGTCGGTATTTGTGAATTATATTCTGCCGTGTTATAAAAATGACAATTTGTGCCAAAAGGGTCTCGTTTGTTTGGTGTGTGTTACAATTTCTGCAGTGTTAGAAAAGCCTATTTTGTTTTACGTAGCAGACAGTGACAAGAGATGTAATCAGATCGAGAAACCACACCAGTCTCGGGTACTATATGTATTAACAGGTTACGCAGTATTAGACAGCGATATTTTGATTTTTCTTGTAGCAAAGCGTTTGACGAACTTCGATGAGGTAATAGATTCTGTCACAGAAAGGAAAGCGCGGTGTGTCAAGCTGTAGCAAGATCAGAGAAAAAAGAAATGCTAAGAGCACCCACATTCCTTTCAGCCTCCACGCACATGTATTCCCATTTGGACCTCTCCTCCTGCACGGCCCAGCTTGCCCGTCATCAATCAAGAGTGGTCCATTCGCTCTGACGCGTACTCGAACAACCGTTTCTCGTGTGCTACCCGTTTGCTGACTCCTACCCCACCTACATGCACACCCAAATGGCAGCTTTCTGAGGCCAACTGGAGACTTTTATTCCTCCCTGGCAACGCTCGACATACCACGTTTCTCCAGTTGTGATGACCGGGTAGAATATTGTGCAAACTTTATCCTTACCACTGCAGAATGTTCCATTCCTCACACTTTTTCTTTACTGCTCCGTGTCCCAGTACCTCGGTGGACTGAGGCATGTCGCATTGCAATTCGTGCGTGGAGAGGTGCTCTCCCTATTTTTAACCTTTTAAGTGGGCATGACGGATATATCCGTCCGTACTCTGCTATTGCACAGTGGGTTCGACAGATACATCGGTCCACTGCGTTCTGTGGCTAGTAGCTAGCATGACGAGTTATCGGCCTGCCGTTGACACCGTGGTATTAGTTGAGCTTCGTCCACTAGATGGCAGCTCTTGTCACGCAACGCAGCATGTTCTAGGCTAGTTATAACATTGTCCACCCGAGCGCGCATCGAGAAAATGCGTCCTGTGAAGCAGCCGCAAAAGCGTGCCTTTTTCGTCTGTGTTTACCGCAGCGTTAGTGAGTGATCTTTTGCAATGGTGTAAAGAAGTAGTTTATCAGATTCGGAGATTGAGAAGCTGCTTTTAGAAAGTGATGATAATTTCAGTGACAGTTCTGGAAGTTTTCAGGATACAGATGTTGAGGCTAGTGAAAGTGACTTCGATTCAGAAACATCTGACGACGAGACACTATTGCAGCAGACAGTACGTAGTGAATTTGTGCGTGCTAGTTCAGTTCGTATTCAATATTTGTTCAGTGGTAATAGTGGTACAGTTGTGCCTCTAAAACAAAACGATGTGATGAGTTGTTCTATGTGTTTTGTGGATGATGCTTTGTGCACAATGATAGCTGAACAGACGAACTTGTATGCAGAACAGTTCATAGCTTCTCATCCCAATTTAGCAGCACGCTCCAGGGTTCACAGCTGGCAGAATACTACACGCGATGAGGTAAAAACACTCATTGGAATGCTTGTACTTCAAGGAATTGTTCACAAACCAGACCACAAAGTGAACTTTTCAAAGAGGGAATCAGTTGACACACCTTTTTTCAGGAAAGTGATGAGTGAAAAGCGGTTTCATCTTCTATTGAAATTCCTCCACTTTGCTGACAATACCTCATATGATCCACTAGGCACTATCAGCAGAAAAGTATTCAAAATTCACCCCACTATGGAGCATCTGCGACATAAATTCAGATCAGTTTACATGCCAGAAAGGAACTAAACCTTTGGCGAATCGTTGATGCTCTGGAAAGGACGGCTCGGATGGAAGCAATATATTCCATCAAAGCGTAGCAGATTTGGCATCAAATTGTACGAACTCTGTAAAAGCAGTTCTGGGTATGTATGGCACTTTATTGTTTACACTGGAAAGGACACTAATTGTGGTAGCCACTATCCAGACGAAAAAATAACCTCTCGAATTGTTTTGGAGCTTCCACACGTTCTACTCGGGAAAGGCCACTGTATTTGTCTCGACAACTGGTACACCGGTACAGATTTGGTGGACAAACTAACCAGCAATAACACCGATGTTGTCGGCACAATGCAGTGAGACAGGAAGGGGTTCCCTGACTTTGTAAAACAGGAAAAACTGAAGAAAGGGAGTACATAACAGGGTACAAAGGCAAGCAGGTGGTAATGAAATGGAAAGACAAGAGACGTTGTTACGGTCAGCACCTTCCACGACTATGCATTTGTAAATGTAAACTCGAAGAAGGGAATCGTTCAAAAGCCACAAGTTGTCGTTGACTACAACAAGAATATAGGGGGCGTGGATAGGTGCAATTCTCAGTTACAAAGCTACCAGATGGCCAGAATCAGGCGAAAAATTACTATCAGAAGCCTTTCCGCCACTTGTCGGACATTGCGTGCTACAATGCATACCTTCTGTACAAGAAGCACGGTGGCGAGCAAAGTAGAATGAGCTCCGTGATTAGTCTCGGTGAACACTATACCGTATCTTTACCACATCAGGGAACATCAGTAGGACGCCCACCTCGAACACCATAAGCGACACACCTTACAGCCAGGCATTTTCCAGACCTTCTGCCACCCACAATGAAGAAAAGACCAACAAGGGCGTGTGTGGTGTGTACGAGAGAAGGCCTTCGCAGAGAGACTTCGTACTGATGCGCAGAATGCGAAGTTTCCTTGTCTGCAGCACCTTGTTTTAAAACGTTTCACACTGAAAACGATATGTAATATTGTGAAAATACTGTTCTGTTAACTTCTGCAATTTATTTTATTCATTTCCACCCAATATCAATTTAAATTCAACAATGAAAACGCGAAGGAAAACGTGAGAACAGCGCCCAGCACCACCGTGAAACGGGCACGGTGACGTATATTACCCAGTGTGGGAGAGGCGCGTGTGCACGCGCAAGCTACCCACTTGACAGGTTAACTGTCATCCTACGATGGCAAACTGCATTCATTATATACAAATGCACGCACAGTACTGTCGCGTTCTTCAGGATAGCAGAAAAGATAGCAGTGTTCCATTCACTAGTTCTTTCAACATTTCCCCCACCCCCCACCCCCCGCTCCTGTTGTGTAAGCCGACCTCTCTGGGACCGAGATCCGTTTCCCAATTTCTGACGTGACAGTAGCAGACGATGTCATTGTGGACCCTATTGCTGTCTCCGACACCTCGGGCCGCCATTTTGCGGAAATTTTGAGCTCTTCCCTTTCGTCTTTCTCCACCGGAAACGACCAGAGGTGGCGGCTCGAGTGATACCCTTCTCTCCTCAGAATCGTGAGTGTTAAAATGCCGCCTTACTGTGAGAGAGCGAGATAATTCTCCCACTTCGTCCCGATCCTCCGCCCGAGGGCCAGACACTGTTAACATTCGGATGTGGGAGCAGCTTTCTGTTGCGGCAAGTACTTTCTGCTTAGTACGTACAACTGCATCTGGGTAGATGGCACGTTTCCCGGTCACCGGTGTCAAGTCACTATCGTACCCGTACCAGAGCCCGGTGAGGACAAACGCTGTCCTCCTAGCTGCTGCCCCGTTTCTCTCACCAGCTGTATTTGCGAGGTGACGGAACGTACGGTTCGTGCCCGGCCGGTACGGTGGCTCGAGTCTCGCAATTTACCGACCTCTCACAGTGTGGATTTTGAGTGCGTCGTTCTGCAGTTGACCGTCTCGTCACTTTGTCCACCCGTGTCGTGAATGGTATTCTGTGCAAATCCGAGACACCGGTTTGGAGAAGGCGTACGACACCTGCCGGAGCACTGGTATCCTCCGTTCACTCTACAAATGGGGCTTCTTTGCTCGCGTGCCACATTTCCTTCAGGAATTTTTAAGACAGTTTTTGAGGTACGTGTGGGTTTTGCCTTGTCACACCTTTATCCAGGAAAATGTTATGCCTCAGGGGTCTGATCTGAACCTCTTTCTCTTTGCTATTTCCCATTACCCCTATTGTGAGCTGTCTCCCACTGGGCGTCGGTCGCAGTTCTCCACGGACTTTTCTTCTCGAGCAGCGTCTCGTGCGACATCTCGATTGTCTCGACTCGTGGAGCATCAATAATGTCTTTCGCTTTTCCGCCGACAAACCCGTTCGTATAAATTTCTGGCAGTGCAATTGGTTTCTTCCTCCATCTTTACGTCTCGGGCCTGTCGCTCTTCCGTTCGTCGGAACTACGAATTTCCCGGGGCTCGTGCTCGATAGGAAACCTCGTCGGTCCTCCCTCACGTCTTACCTGTCCACCTGCTATACCTCGGCCCTCAGTGCCCTACATGTCTTCGGTGGTACTTCCCGAGGAGCGGATCGAACTGCCCTCCTCCATTTGTACAGCTTCCTTGTCTGTTCGAAACTAGACTAAGAATGTTTCATTTATGCATCTGCACGTCTGTTCATCTTAAGTCGTCTCAATACAAACCGCCATTGTGGCACATGTTGGGCCACTGGCATCTTTTACACTAGTCCAGGTGAGAGTCTGTAAGCTGCCAAACTACTGCCGTGACTTCCTCCTCGGCAGATAGGCGTGCCGTTCGTCTGCCATTCATAGCGACCTGTCCTGTGCTTCCTTCTTTGGTGACTCCTTTGATCGCCATTATGGGGCGCGTCCCTCTTCCGTTACCTCCTGGAGTTCACTTGTGACTCTTGCTCCGGCAGCTTAACTACACGCTACCCGCAACTTTCCCGGTGGGTGTAAACCCTTCACCACCTCGGCTTCGTGGGGTGGCTCGTGTTCGTTCGCTTCCTAAAGGTACTACTCCGGCCTCGCTCTACCGCCTCCAGTTTCACGGCCTTTGCGAGTAACTTCTCAATAGTACCTTTGCGTACACTGGTGGCTCTGACTGGTGTCGGGTGTGCCTTCGTCACTGGCACAGACGTTTGTCACTATCGGTGTCTGAAACACTGCCCTGTATGTACAGCAGAGCTCTTTGCCCTGTTTCGGGCCACGCAGTACATCTAGAGACGGGCTTTTCGATCGCGTCTTCTGCTCCGACACTCTGCCCTTCGGAGCCTCAGTGTGCCGTACACCGTCCGTCCCTCGTCGTAACGGGTCGGGGAAAACTGTCGCTCGCTCGGTCTCGGTGGAGCCACGGCGGTGTCTGTGGGTTTCGGGTCGTGTCGGTCTGACGGGAAACGACGCTGCTGCTCCCGAGGCTGCAGTCGCCGTGCCTCGGCCCGCCAGTTCTTACGTTCCCTCAGATGTCTGCGTTGCCACTGGTCTCCCCTTCGTGGCGACGAGCTCTAGGAAACTTAGCCTCTCGCAGCAGCTCGAGGCCCTCTTGCTGTGAGATCGTCATTTTAGCTAGGTTGTGTATCGAGCACGGTGTTTTTAGCCATCGCTGTTTAAGTGGTACTTACACACCACTGTGCATTCGTTGCCCTCAACCTTTGACGGTCCGCTATTTCCTGTCGGAATGCCTTTTTTTAACGACTTTCGTTCCAATTTATTTTTACCACCTGAGTTATCGGCTGTTTCAGCGAACGATGCGTGGGCTGTCGATTGCTTTTTACCTCTTATCTGTCGTAGCAATTTGGTGAAGGATGTTTAATCTTTAGTTCAAGACCTCTGTTTCTCTATGGTTCGTTTCATTTTATGGACCTTTCTCCAAGTACCTGTTTTTAGTTGGGTTTTTTTTTCTATTGATTGGGCTTAATGTGTAGTTGCTTATAACTCTCTCTCTCTCTCTCTCTCTCTCTCTCTCTCTCTCTCTCTCTCTCTCTCTCTCTCTCTCACCCCCCACCCCCTCTCCGTGTTCTCCGCTTCTGACATGGACGCATGTGGCCCTTGTTGTCTTTGCACCCTAAAACAACACATTTTCAGTAAGGAAACACTTTATCAGCATTTCTCTGCTTTCAAGATACACTCAAATTTTCATATCCTTTTGCTGTATTTCAGAAGGCAGTCCTGTGATCTACAGTCAGTTATGGAGACAGTTTAATATAGATACGGGATATAAATCATGCTTCCAGGAGAGAGTGAGAGTCCTACCTACCAGGTTCTTTGTAAATTATAGATGGACAGGTACCATTAGGTTCTGAGGAGTGCACTTGCTCTTTCTAGGTCACTAATTGGGACACCATCCTTATTGTTACCCCTGTTGTTGTCTACTCAGGAAGAGTGGTCAGCATAAACTGAAGCTGCTCATAATAGGGAAGTATGCTGAGAGTAGAGCTTTAAAATATATAACTGCTCCTGCACGGCCTGTTACATATGTCCACCAAAAATCTGCTTAGATGCACAAAAATATTTTTAAGAAGTGGTTTCTTGAAGATTTTGTTCCAGAGACCAAAAGATACCTTAAGAAAGGGCTTCCCTTCCAAAGCAGTCTTAAGGCTTAACTCTGGATCATACCCTGATCAGGAAGTGTGATGGTATTTGTGTGTTGTTCTTACCCCCCCTGAGCTTAATACAGCTAATGGACAGACATTTTACAACACTTGGAAAAAAAGGCATTGATGTTGTTTGCTTCAGACACTTTTACAAACAGGTGAAGGAACCATCAAAGAATTTAAAAGTGGTGGTGGTGGTCGTCGTCATCGTCCGTCGTCGTAATGATTAGTGACTCTAATGGAGAAAGTAACAAGGAAATGCCTGAAGAAATTGTACCACTGATCACTTAAACCATGGGTTTGGCAATTCTAGACGTGACTTCTTATATTGAACAGAAGGTGGAAGCTTCTCCAACTGACACGATGCTTCTTAGATGATGGCACAACATTGCTGCTAAGAAAAGAGGTTCTGTTTTAAAATAAAGGACTATGAATGGTTTTTTTTAAAATGTAGCTTGTATTTTTGCAACTTGGAAATCCTTCCCCTTATATGTACATCACAGATATGTACTATATATTTTATTTATTTTTAACAATTATTGTTCTCATTAAAGATTTATTCATGATTTACCCATTGATTTAGTGGAATTTCCATATTATATGAGATTTTTGTAATTCAAGGTAGGCTAAGCCCCAATTAGCTCAAATTATTTGGGCTCTACCCTAGCCTTAATCTGACTGCTATGGGTGGTAATATATCTTGCATGTTCACTGTTTTTCCATTTCTGTGTTTTAACTGAATTTAGCAATTGAAAATGGTTTAACATTTTTCATAGAAAACATTGTGCAAAATTTCACTGTGTTTGTAATTGAGATTTAATTGTGACTGATCTTAGCCCAAATTAACAATGCTCTAAAAAGCTTGCAAAGGTTTGGATATGTAAAGAATGCCTCCATATAAAATCAACCTGAGAGAATGATTTGTTCCTTTTCACAATTCCTGTTGCTTTATGCAGGCTGGTTACCTCTGATGTCTGTAGTTGGGGGAAGATTGCCCACTACACTTGCATACACCAAATGGTACACTGATTCTGTTCATCTTCCAGCATTTTCAAGAAATAGTTTGCCAGGTTTCACGAGGAGCAGTATTGGCACAATTAGAGAAGGTGGCAGCCGACAAGCCTGACATTTTTTAGTTTTTTTCTGAGCTTTCATGAATGTCTTGCATTACTACGATTCACATTTCTTTGGAAAGGAACAAACATGGTACCTACAATCATTGTGGTATGTTGGGGGGAGATGTACGAATATTTGTTTGTCTATACAATATATAGTCACGTATAACTTCACTGCGATATGCTCAAGGGTGTATTGAGACATAAACAATACTTTTGTCACAATGTTTTATTACATCTTGATTGAACCTTTCCACATATGTACCTCGATTTACGTGGTGGTGGTGGTGGTGGTGGTGGTGGGTGTGATCACATCGTTATTGTTGTTAGTATTTTTACACCCTACTTTGGGGTATAAAAAGTCAGTCACTTAATGTTCTGTGCCATTCTATTAGGTCAGTATTGTTTCATTCTTTCTAATCTTGCTTTACTTTCTTCTTCAGAGATTTGGATTGATTGTTTTGGTTTTTATTTTGACTTGGAACTTCTTTCTTGTTTTTGATTACTTTTTTGCAATTTGTGATTTAGATGTCTTTTAAGACCTCCTTCATTTCCTTAAACCAATTTGGTTGTTTTTTTTCCTGCAGTAGTAGTCAAAAAAATTCTATTTTAATCTGTTTGGTTTCATTGTGAGGATGTGTCCATAAACATTGCTTTCTTCTTTTTTTTTTTTTTATTATTGTGTGAGACTTCTCCCTTTCTTTGATCTCCAGACTTTCAGCTGGGCATGGTTAGTGTTGGACAATGTTTGGCTCCACTAAGGGCTTTTCATTTGATTATTGTATTGTAATGTCTTACATTTGGATTCCATGAGAGAGACTTTTTGTTATGTGTTCTTGGTGAGTTGGAAGGCCAGTTCAGCTTTACTTCTTCTAGCTTCCATTGCCTTTCCCTCGAGGGCATTCCAGACGATCCATTCTCAAAGATATTTGTATTCTTTGACAATCTCAATTTTTTTCATTCTCCTTCTTGGTGGGGTTTGTTATTATCCGGAGCTTTTCAAATGAGATTTTGAGACCTATTTTTTTAGCTTGTTTTGTAGTTTGAGGGTCAGTTCCTCGTCTTCTTTCCAGGTCTCTGCTTAGTAGGGCCATATCACCTGCAAAATCTAGACAATTGACTTTGATGACTTTGCTGTTTGTTCCTAGTTGGATTCTACTATGGATGTTAGTTTTCCACACACTACTTCTTCAAGGGCACAGTTAAATAGGTTTGGAGAGAGTCCTTCTCCTTTCCGTACACCTGCTTTAATTTCTAAAGGGTCAGAGTTCTCCTGAGAATTTGGCCACGGATTACGTTTGTAAGGATTTCTCTGATTTAGTGATTTTGTTGTCTAGGTTTAATTCTTTTAGTACAGTGATAAGGGATTCCTGATTTGAGTTGTGTGTTTTCTGATAGGCCATGAGGTTTTTTAGATTTAGGATTTGTTCTGGGGAGGATCTCAGAACATGCTTGGTATTATCAAAGTTGATGGACTAGTTGAGGTTCTGCCCTGTTTAATGGTACTGTAGAGAATATCTTGTATGTTGTCTAGGAATCCAATCCCTCTGTAGTCGTTCTAGTTCTCTTCTGGATTGGGTGGATGAGAGCTGTGTTCCATTCGTGTGGGATGCTTCCATTTGTCAATATTTCTCAAAAGATAATTTGGAGAGAGTGTATGGCAGTTTTTTCATTTGCTCCAAAGTTGAGCTGTGATTTGGTCTTCTCTCGAGGCTCTATAGTTATCGAGACTTGAATCGAATGACTGTAATTCCTTAGTGGAGGGTGGTTCAGAGTTTGTATTGGTTATTGTTTTTTTTCTGTGGGTTATTCACAGTTGAGGTGGTTCCTGAAATTTTGTCCTGCTGTTATGGGAAATATTTCTGTTTTTGTCTTGGAGCTGTAGAGCCAGTGGGCTGTATTTGGTTATTTCTTGTTTAAAAGTCTTGTAAAAGATCTTCGTTTTTGATGAATTCTTCATTGATTTGAAAGAGGATCTGGGCTTCTTGTGCTTTCTTTATTCTTTTGATATTTTTGCTCACTAATTTTCGCATGTTTGAGAAGTTTTGTGTGCTATGTTCATTTCTGTGTGACTGACACTGTTTCCATGCTTCTCTTCCAGTTTCTCTGTCCACAGGTGAAGTGTGTTTTTTGGCTTTTGTTACGGGAGCTAAGTGTTAGGCTTTTTTATATTTGATCCTAAGTTTGGTTTTACAGGTCTTCAGTTGCAAGGGGAAACTCCATGGGGTTTGTTACCTTTCTGGGTTTTATTTGTTCAAATGTTTTCATTCCAGTCTTCGATCACTATATCAATTCTTTAGACAATGATCAGTTTCAGTGCGTTATGACCATCCTCAGATCTACAATATACACCTAGTGAGCAGTGTATCTTTAAACATGATACAGCAATACGTATCACAATATACTATCATAGAACCAAGGAAATGTACAGATAAAATACGGCAAAAAATACTTTTTACACCATGTCCTAAAGTGATAAGGCCATAATGGCATTGTCAAAACATATAAATATAATCAGCACAGCATCGTCACATAGATCTAAAATAAGGTGTAGAATAGGCCACGTCATCCACACAGTCATTATTGCAACTGGCTGCTGAAGTGCAGTAGCCACCAGAAATCTTTACCTACATCCTCCCTAGATGCCACTACTGTTGTGTTAGATGTAGTCATCATTTACGTAAAAAACATAATCTGATAAAAACACATTGTGTAAAATACACGTAGCAGACTTTTAAAATTGATACTATCATAGAAATCAATTGTGATACATTACAAGATGAATACAGTTACCCGTATAAAATTATTAAAAGGAAATACACGAAGAGGATAGGTCCGACTCTTTTTATGGTGAATTTATGGTCAACAATATACGTAATACATTGCCTGTAGCAACCTATAACTTGCCTATGAAAGATAAAATGTCTATATGACAGCTGAAGGAAAGACAGATCAATGATCAGCGCCCTCTGTTGGGTCAGCCACCAGAACTTAACCACTAGAGGGCTTGACATACATCGTGTTATGTCTCCCACAGAAAACGTTTAAACAACATATTAACAGTCAATAAATAAAATTATATAGTCTGGCTATACATTCCATGAATAGGTAGGACATAATCAGTTACAGGATTAGAGGGACTAATGTATGCGAGTAAGGCAAATGCCTACTGTTCTCGACATAAATCATCAAGTAAGGCTAGGTATAAATATGCGAGGCATTATTTGGTTATCGTAGTACATTATCAAACAAAGCAGAGTAGGCGTTGGACACACAATTGCTTTGACCATTGAGTACCCTAGTGGGCTCGTGCTTTTTGGCTTTGTGAATCTCCGACAAGTTATATTTCTTCTTTTGGGATTGTTGGTTCTGTTTTTCCTTTCTGGGAAAGGTAGGTGGGTTGTCACCTCTGAGGACTTTAACATTTCTTCATGGAACTCTAGTTTGATTGCCACATGATAAAGTTGAAATTCACATATGTGCTGGTTTGGTAAGATCCATGTTTGCTGTTTTTGAGGTAGCTTTCTAGATGCTATGGATTTCGGGTTCATGTTGTGTGCTTAGTGTAATTTTATCAGTCTTATGGCATTTTGATTAGTTCTGTTATGTGCTGGGTAGTTTCCAACAATTTTGCTGTATTTGTTGCCTCTGGGCATTGAAGTCTACCATAAGTAGGACTTTTTTTTTACCCCTCCCCCCCCCCCCCCTCACTTCTGGGATTTTTGCACATCACCATTGAATTGGTCCCAGAAACATTCTACCTTTTCGTTGTCCTTTCAATTCTCTTCATTTATGGGGGCATGTGCATTCACTATGGTGTATATTTTGTTAGCAGTTTTAAAGGTAAAGTGTGGAGAGTCTTTAGGGTTGTGATTCCAAGTTGAAAATGGAGTCCAAAATATTTTTGTCTATTATGAAGTGAGTTCCAAGGTACAATGTGTTTTTCAAATTTTTTTCCATACCTCTCATTTGTATATTCTGAAACCTCCAGATGAAAGTTATCATTAATGAATCTGGTTTCTTGTAGGACCATTACAAGAATTTTGTGGTTCTGAGGGTTTCTGTAAGACACTTTAATTTTCTGGTTTTTAGTAGAGGGTTTACATTGAAATTAGCTGTGTAACCTGGTCTTCTATGCTTCATCTTGCTTAAGCTTCCAAGATGCTCTGGCTCATCTCTGTCTGATAAAGCTGCAGACTCCCCAGAATCTGATTGTCTGGTTGCACACTGTGGTACTGTGGATTGTCCACCTTGAGTAATCTGTTTCACATCACATTCTTCCATAATTAATAATATTATGGGGTGGCTCCTATTGTTCCAGCTGGTCAAAGGCCATCTTTGGATTCTTGTGTTGGTCTGTGGGTGGTATTTTATTTTCAAAGGTCATTCCGTGTCAAATGCACAAGCTGATTAAGTTTGACGTTAACAGATTTTGGTGAAATTGTGTACCTAGTGTCCATACACAGTTAGGAAAACAACAAAAATTTTCGTGATTGTAATTAAAAGTTTACGAAGCCTTGGATTTTAGAATTTTTAGTTAAAAATTGCTACACCCTGGAGTAGTAAATTGCTATTTTCTCAGGAACCAGATGAGGTACAGACCTGGAAAAGTCATTTTAAGGCTCTTTAGATGAGCTTTCATTTGATATAAAACATGATTGCATTTAAAAATTATTTTTTTTTAAATTAAATACATTTTAATTTTCTAAAAAGCAATATTCTTAAAATTTTGAAAAAATCACTTTTCTTGCACTGTACTCTCACACCTCTGAAAGTTTCATTTCGGGATCATCATGGCATCACATGTTGCAAAATTTTCAAGTTCCATGTGTTGTGTGAAACATGACTTTCATAGCGTTTCTACATGAAGAAATCATCAAATTAATTTAAAAAAATTAGTTACAACATGACATTTATTAGCAGCTGTCTCTCACAACTTCTTATAAATTGGAATTAACTATAAAGGCTCTGTTGGTTTTGACCATGCGATTTCCAGGCAAGGTGAATATTTGGCTTGTTGGAGTCACTGGGTTCTCCACACACAGAACATCCACCACACGAATCCACATAGCGTCTGGCTTCTCTGGGTATAAAAGAGGAGGAGATGGGCCACACAGAGGAAGAAATGTCACATTTATTTAATCTTGTTCGTCTTTTTCCGAAAATGTGTGCAAGCCACCACCTGTTGTACACTGTAGTCATGTACCTATTTATAACTCGGTGGCAGCATACCTTGAGGTTTGATGGTCAATTGTTTTAATGAACTTTGAGCATATGAGAATATCTCGACAAAGATTTTTGTCGCATCTGGAACTACAGAAGTGAATCCGTGAAACGTCGGAGTCCCTGGAATCGTTAACGCTTTGCTGAAGTGGCTGTTTAGAAATGTGGCTGTCTCTGTATTCATCCTGAGTTACAAATGTAAAATGTAGTCCAGAGATGTTTTCCACTGCCAAGTTGAAAAGCTGCTGGACTGTAAGAATTTGTCATACAAATGTTGCAAACTTTCTCATCCTGCCAACCTCTTGACTGTGTCACAAACTCCATCGCAAGGCCCTTTTCTGTGAGCTGTTGGTGAAAAATGTCATTCAGCTTCTATGCCAAAATCATCTTGATGGAAACATAGATCTAAAGTTTTTCTTGTTTTGTATTGATTGGCAGTAACAGAACAGCAGTAGTATATTTCTTTGGGTTCAGAGTGCTTTCTCAAGGATTCAGTGAGCTTTTTCTGGTAGCTGTTGATGGCCACAGTCTGGAATAACGACATAACTGACACACTCTGTTTCTCCTGTGTAGTACACAAGAAATGGGTGAACAGTGGCTTGCTGACTTGGACCTCATCCTGCATCAAAAATGAGTAGTTTTCTGAAAAATCACAGCACACAGCAAACTGAATCGTGTAGGCTGTCTGTAATGTTTCATAAATGAACTTTGTTGTTTTTGCGGTAAAGTCATGAGGACCAACATAGACAGCTTATTGCAAAATAAATTGATGATGTCTGTAGTTGATTTTTGAATGTTTCCAATTTAGACCTGTCCACAGAAATTCTGTCAGAAGGTGACATTATCTATCCACATTTCTTCCAATGCCTTCTCAAGTATGGTCTCGATTTCCTTATTCCCAGGGCACGAGTTAGTCTCCCAACTGACAGACTATTGATGGTGGCTTGCACAGAATGTTTGCAAGACAATGTTTATATGTCTTATTTCTCCACTTGTTACGGAGTTTAGCCTTGCATTTTCAGTTGTAAGTTTCAAATTTCGGCGAATGCTACTTATGTATCCCGTTTGTCACACAGGTGCCTGCTAGAATACAGTTTCTATTCCTCAACTCTGCAAATTTGGAAAAACTAACATGCATTTTAGGAAAATTTTCTTTAAACACTCTGTATGCCTCATTTAAATTACAAAGAACAAGTCTCTTTGAAACTTCAATTTTCTGATCACCTCTGTCCTTCATTGAACACAATCTTCTATTCTAGACATGGCCCTGTTTATGTCGCCACACTCATAAAATGACCAAATGGATTGGTCTTTTCCCTGGTATTTGATCTGGATTTTCCAAAATACCTATGTTCTATAATAGCTGCATCACTTAACGAACCATGTAGTTTGGGGTATTGAACACACTGTGTTCTGTCCCTTACACTCTGGTTCAGGCAGGCAAGTTAAAATTATGATTTTCTCCTTCCTGCTGCTTAAATTGGTCTCAGATTGTTTAAAACTGCATTCTTTCACACCGCAGTGTCACTTTCAGAAGACACTGCTGATAGATTCCTTTTCGTAGCAGAATCAATTCTGTTTCTCTTTCCTGCAGAATGTCTCTTAGACGATCTCTCTTTCACATGTGCAGTAGACTCTCCTACCTCTTGAAGACATGTTTTAAGGGGCTGCAAAACCTGTGCCTGAGAAGTAAAAATGGGATCTGATTTGAGTCTGACATCATATTGTGGTCAGCATCTATTGTAGCCTCCTGTTCTTTTCAAATTATACAAGTTTTTTTTTCCTACGGCTGTCACAAACTTTTGCAACTTTTGGCATTTCAGGAAAAAGTGTACACATTCATTCGGAAACATTTCTCAGTCCTTTTGTCTGCCAACTATGGTTCACTGTTCCCAAGGAATTGAAACACTGCAAATTACACATCACATTTGTCCCTCCTTTTATGTTAATGTCTTAAATCAGCAACACCAGGGATTTCGAGAAAAAATTAAATAATTACAGCAGAAGTTGGATTTTACATTTATCACGATTCTACACCCAAAAAGAGTCTCGATGGTTTTCATTAATAACTATGTAGAGGCACTAGGTATAAAAAGTTTCATCAAAATCTGAGAGCTTAAGGTAAATTTCCATTCAAAATTGTATTTTGACATGGAATGACTTGCCACCTGCATATCTGCAGAGCCTTCGTCTACCTTCCCGGCAGGGGAACAGAAACTCTCCCTCTGTGACTGTTTATTATTGTGTGTTGAGGTAGCACTCCAATCTTGATAACGTGAGTGGACATGTGGCGTACTTTGTATACATGTAAATACTCGTAATACTCTGTGTAGTACAAGATAAACATGCGTGAGCAGAGTCACAGTTAATCTTAATTTATTCAAACAATGATAAAATAAACTTTCATTATATAACTCTGTTGCCATGTGAAAGTGTTGCCCCACTGTAGTGAAAATGAACCACTCGAAGAATTAAACAGTGCAGTTGCATCAGATTGCAGCCAAGAACTTATTTGATTACTAATTACCTCATAGACAACGTCCTCATTGTGGTATTGTGCTGTTAGCTCAGAATCTGGGACATTTTCTTGCACAGATCCTAAATTTTTTCTCACCTAGTTCACAATTTATGTAATATTACTGCTGCTCACTCGGACGTGCAACAACACACTCCGTCAGGTGAAGCAATAATTGGGAAATAGGTATGGGCTCGCAGTTATAAATGCCGACCGAACGGTGAAAGATAGTGTCGTTTACGGTTGGCGCACTTCGTATGTAGGTGTGCCTTCTCCCAGGTGAACGTGAAACTTCATTCGTTGTAGCAATGTGTTTGGTGAAAGAGTAGCATAAAAAAGGACTAGGCTGATATGCAGTATGAGGAAATGCTGCCGTAACTGGGTGTGCTAATATGACTGTCAGACGGCTGACTTTCTTGTACTGTACCTGACTGGCTGGTGAAATTTTGAATGTCAGTTTCTAAAAAATGCTTGAGCAGTACTTTCTACTTCAGGAACATTTGTCACATCTATATGAACTAAGTCAGTGCAGAAGTTCGATAAAATTAGTGACCTGTTGCGTGTTGAAACATCCCCAACTCTCTTGCAGTTCCCTTTTTAGGTACTCCACGCCGACGTCTGCTCGTAGATACGTATCGCCGGTAGGTTTTCCGGCTTCACTTCCCGACGTGACCGCGACGACTCTCCGATGAGGTGCGAGCCTCGTGTTTTGTTATTACTGCGAGTCTTGTAAATATCGCCTTTGTTTAGTAATTTGCCCGGCTAAAACTCTCCCGTCTTACGATTAAGACAGCCTGCGCCACCTTTCAGAGGGAGTGGGGACGTCAGAGTGTCACAAAAGTTCATATTAAGCAGTCCGTAAAACACGTAAACGGTTGGCGTGTTAGTTAATGCCTGCGCTTTCCGCTAGACGGTGCTGACTTACTGCTGTATAGCTTTGGTTGCGTAAAACCTTCACTGATTAGCACCAGGCAAATGGAATAAGTACAACACTCTTGTATTTCACTTTCACTCTATATTCGAGGATTAAGATGGTGATGGATGAAGGTCTATTTAAAAGGTTCCTAGCCTGGAGGAATCTAAATAGTCCGCAAATGCCGATATGCACGCGCTCTACGTCCAGAATCGCAACTACCGGCACAAGACACTTTCGAAAGTCCACACGCCACTGTCTGAATACCGGTACCTCTGAATTCACTCGTATCGGCAGATAATTTGAGTTTCTGTCGTCTATATGTCCGTAGACTTCCAATCTAGCACTAAAGTCCTAAAATCCCCTTAATACTCCGTTCCTACCGACAGTCAGAGATCGTACACTACATCACTTTTAATCTCCGTAACATTCTAACAGTTTATCGTGAATCTTAACACGATAAAGTCCAATCTAATTATTGTCTCGCCGACTGACACGGGTTCCCCGCCCTTTAACGAAACAATCGAGGAAAAAAAGGCGGCAATAATGACGATCGGGCCTTTTTATAGGTTTTCGTCACAAGAGTTCAACGTCGCTGCCTCGTCCGTGATGGAGTTCCATGGCTTTGCTTTACTTAGTCGTTAAACTACTTGCTGATATACTATAATTTTGATCTGAAATTACCGAACTCTGATTCTACACTATTTTCCCCTATTCTATTCTTAATTTTAAATTATTCTTTCTATAGCTTTTATCACTGTAAACTGAATCGAGGTGTTACAATGTCCCATGTCAGATCTAATGTAGTACTCCACCCTCTGACGATTTTTGCATGTAAAAATGTTGTCAAGTAATTGTGTGTAACCTCAAAATCTTCCCCCCCCCCTCCCCCCCCCCCTCCTTACTGGAACAACTGTCAAGTCTTAGTTACACATTTCTTACTAATCATTGAGGTTTATTACATTCAACTGGTGTAGTTAATGATTGTGTGTTTATCTACTGTGGCGGTAAATTTCTGTGGAAAATAATAAATCTCTATGCTCGCCACAGTGCCTCAAAGGAGTGTGCTGCCGAGAAGTGGACGCGGGAAAGTGCCGAGCGCGGAAATGTTGCCGAACTTTACGAGATCCTGGCGCGGGGAAAACATGTCGACAGCCGGTGCCAAAATAGCTGCACCGCACTGCACGGGGTTGCAAAGGGTGGCGACACCGTGGCCGTGAACTACTCGCCGGAGGCGGGTGCCGATGCCTTCAGTAAATTGATTCCTTAGGATGGATAGGACATGTGACTGCTGTGTACGGACGCAGGGGGAGCTGGCCACTGTTCGCGAACAGCTGAGCGTGTTGATGGCTGCTGCCTCGGAGTGTAGCGGCAGTGGGGAGTCTGGTGCGTCGCATGGCACACCCCAGGTGTTACGTGCTTCACCCACTGTCCCTGCTGTCGAGACATCTTCGCGGGTGCCGGGCGCGGTTGGGCCACCCTCTCCCCGAGGGGAGTGCCGGGTTCAGCGGCGTTTGCGGCGCACGAGGCGGAGGGTCAATGTGGAGGCTGGCCGTGTGGCATCGCCCGCTCTGTCTGTGAGTGGACGTGTGGCTGCTCTTTCAGCAAGGTCCGAGCAGGCACACGGGGGGAGGGGTTTATTAGTTATTGGGAGCTCCAACGTTAGGCGGGTGATGGAGCCCCTTAGGAAAATAGCGGAAAGGTCTCATCCGAGATGTGGAGGAGGTGCTACCGGCGGCGATAGAGAGCACTGGCTGCACCTGACTGCAAATTGTTGCTCATGTCGGGACCAATGACTCCTGCCGTCTGGGTCCAGAGGTCATCCTTAGTTTGTACAGGCGGTTGGCGGAATTGGTGAAGGCGGAAAGCCTCGCTCGCAGGGTGGAATCAGAGCTAACTATCTGTAGTATCGTTCCCAGAACCGATCGCGGTCCTCTGGTTTGGAGCCGAGTGGAAGGCTTAAACCAGAGGCTCAGACGATTCTGCAGAGATCTGGGGTGCAAATTTCTCGACCTCCGCTATCGGGTGGAGAAATGTGGGGTCCCCCTGAATAGGTCAGGCGTGCACTACACGCCGGAAGCGGCTACAAGGGTAGCGGAGTACGTGTGGAGTGCACATGGGGGTTTTTTAGGTTAGAGAATTCCCTCCCTAGGCCCGACAAGACGCCTCCAGAGACGCGGCAAGGTAGGAGTAGGCAAAATGCAACAGAGAATAACAATATTAATGTGCTAGTAGTAAACTGCAGGAGCGTCTATAGAAAGGTCCCAGAGCTGCTCTCATTAATAAACAGTCACAACGCCCATATAGTACTAGGGACAGAAAGTTGGCTGAAACCAGACGTAAACAGTAATGAAATCCTAAACTCGGATTGGAACGTATATCGCAGAGACAGGCTGGACAGTGAAGGGGGAGGCGTGTTTATAGCGATAAGAAGTGCAATACTATCTAAGGAAATTGACGGAGATCCGAAATGTGAAATGATTTGGGTGAAGGTCACGGTTAAAGCAGGCTCAGACATGGTAATTGGATGTCTCTATAGGCCCCCTGGCTCAGCAGCTGTTGTGGCTGAGCACCTGAAGGATAATTTGGAAAATATATCTAGAAGATTTCCCCACCATGTTATAGTTCTGGGTGGAGATTTTAATTTGCCAGATATAGACTGGGAGACTCAAACGTTCATAACAGGTGGCAGGGACAAAGAATCCAGTGAAATTTTTTTAAGTGCTTTATCTGAAAACTACCTTGAGCAGTTAAACAGAGAACCGACTCGTGGTGATAACATATTAGACCTTCTAGTGACAAACCGACCCGAACTATTTGAAACAGTTATCGCAGAACAGGGAATCAGCGATCATAAAGCGGTTACGGCATCGATGATTTCAGCCGTAAATAGAAATATTGAAAAGGATAGAAAGATTTTTCTGTTTAGCAAAAGTGACAAAAAGCAGATTTCAGAGTACCTGATGGCTCAACACAAAAGTTTTGTCTCAAGTACAGATAGTGTTGAGGATCAGTGGACAAAGTTCAAAACCATCGTACAATATGCGTTAGATGAGTATGTGCCAAGCAAGATCGTAAGAGATGGAAAAGAGCCACTGTGGTACAACAACTGAGTTAGAAAACTGCTGCGGAAGCAAAGGGAACTTCACAGCAAACATAAACATAGCCAAAGCCTTGCACACAAACAAAAATTACGCGAATCCAAATGAAGTGTGAGGAGGGCTATGCGAGAGGCGTTCAATGAATTCGAAAGTAAAGTTCTATGTACTGACTTTGCAGAAAATCCTAAGAAATTTTGGTCTAATGTCAAAGCGGTAGGTGGATCAAAACAAAATGTCCAGACACTCTGTGACCAAAATGGTACTGAAACAGAGGATGACAGACTAAAGGCCGAAATACTAAATGTCTTTTTCCAAAGTTGTTTCACAGAGGAAGACTGCACTGTAGTTCCTTGTCTAGATTGTCACACAGATGACAAAATGGTAGATATCAAAATAGACGACAGAGGGATAGAGAAACAATTAAAATCCCTCAAAATAGGAAAGGCCGCTGGACCTGATGGGATACCAGTTCGATTTTACACAGAGTACGCAAAGGAACTTGCCCCCCTTCTTGCAGCGGTGTACCATAGGTCTCTAGAAGAGCAGGGCACAGGTCATCCCCGTTCTCAAGAAGGGACGTCAAACAGATGTGCAGAACTATAGACCTATATCTCTAACGTCGATCAGTTGTAGAATTTTGGAACACGTATTATGTTAGAGTATAATGACTTTTCTGGAGACCAGAAATCTACTCTGTAGGAATCAGCATGGGTTTCAGAAAGGACGATCGTGTGAAACCCAGCTCGCGCTATTCGTCCACGAGACACAGAGGGCCATAGACACGGGTTCCCAGGTAGATGCCGTGTTTCTTGACTTCCGCAAGGCGTTCAATACAGTTCCCCACAGTCGTTTAATGAACAAAGTAAGAGCATATGGACTATCAGACCAATTGTGTGATTGGATTGAGGAGTTCCTAGATAACAGAACGCAGCATGTCATTCTCAATGGAGAGAAGTCTTCCGAAGTAAGAGTGATTTCAGGTGTGCCGCAGGGGAGTGTCATGGGACCGTTTCTATTCACAATATACATAAATGACCTGGTGGATGACATCGGAAGTTCACTGAGGCTTTTTGCAGATGATGCTGTGGTGTATCGAGAGGTTGTAACAATGGAAAATTGTACTGAAATGCAGGAGGATCTTCAGCGAATTTACGCATGGTGCAGGGAATGGCAATTGAATCTCAATGTAGACAAGTGTAATGTGCTGCGAATACATAGAAAGATAGATCCCTTGTCATTTAGCTACAAAATAGCAGGTCAGCAACTGGAAGCAGTTTCTTCCATAAATTATCTGGGAGTACGCATTAGGAGTGATTTAAAATGGAATGATAATATAAAGTTGATCGTCGGTAAAGCAGATGCCAGACTGAGATTCATTGGAAGAATCCTAAGGAAATGCAATCCGAAAACAAAGGAAGTAGGTTACAGTACGCTTTTTCGCCCACTGCTCGAATACTGCTCAGCAGTGTGTGATCCGTACCAGATAGGGTCGATAGAAGAGATAGAGAAGATCCAACGGAGAGCAGCGCGCTTCGTTACAGGGTCATTTAGTAATCGCGAAAGCGTTACGGAGATGATAGATAAACTCCAGTGGAAGACTCTGCAGGACAGACGCTCAGTAGCTCGGTACGGACTTTTGTTGAAGTTTCGAGAACATACATTCACCGAGGAGTCAAGCAGTATATTGCTCCCTCCTATGTGTATCTCGCGAAGAGACCATGAGGATAAAATCAGAGAGATTAGAGCACACACAGAAGCATACCGACAATCCTTCTTTCCACGAACAATACGAGACTGGAATAGAAGGGAGAACCGATAGAGGTACTCGAGGTACCCTCCGCCACACACCGTCAGGTGGCTTGCGGAGTATGGATGTAGATGTAGATGTAGATGTAGATGTAGATGTAGATGTAGATGTAGATGTAAGGAACAACTGGTAGCAGACGCCCCTCCACACAGCGGCAGGATTCGGCAGGCGGGGTGCCGCTGTCCTGTGGTGCGGGGCGGCAGTGGGCAGACAGCTCTGCAGCATGTGGCGAAGCGGCTGTGGTGAACCTGCTTTCGTGTGTGGGGGCGGACCGGTCTGCCGCCGGTTACGGCAGAACACCTCTCGAGCTTGGCCTGGCCTACAACAGGACAGTGGTCTCTGACAACCCTACCACAACAAAGGTCAAAATTTAATAAAGATTGTGGTGTTGCTCACGCTGCTACATACTGAATTTTTGGGGAACAACAAAGTTATTATGTGGCAGGTGTCATTAGAGCACAGTTAATAAAGTCATTTCATATAATAATGAATAAACTAGGCACTCATCTTTTCGTGTTTCCCACGCTGGTCTCGTTGTGAACTCGTGACTCAATCGTCGAAAATCTAGGTGGTGCTGATTCCGAGCTCGGATGCAAAGAGGCCTAGGTTTTATTAAGCTATATTCAAAAGTTTTGTAGATGCGCTTCACAAACCATTCTTGATGATTAAACCTTTGAAAGTTAGCACAATGGTGATATAAAAAAAAAATTAAATCTGCACTCCGAATTTAAGTTACACTTCCTTTTTATTGCCTTTGTTGCAGTATTGCGTAACACACAAAACATCACTTCACAATACAAAACATACTTGAAAACATCTTCCTCACTGTTAAAGTTCACATTTTATAAGCTGACTATGTTATGCGTCTTTCCCGCATGACGTTAAAGACTTGATGTTTCCAAGGATCGACTCCAACTAATAATCACTTATGCGCCCAAAAATCAGAGTTACAAGTACGTCAAAGATCATAATAACAAAAGAAACAATATACATAAGAATAATATCATTGCAATATAAACATATCGATGAATCAAAGTACCTGTACATTAATCAAATCAAATCTGAATGTTGTCTTAGAAATATGTTAACCACTCTACAGAAACACAGTACAATATTGCTGGTATCGAGAGGTTCCGGTGAGCTGCCGTAGTGGCTATGTAATTAAAGTACCATTACAGGTCGTAGACATACTGAGAGGAATTTGTCCCATGTAACGTGGGCCTGTCATACAAAAATAAACCGATATAAAATCCTGGTATACCTCAAAACAAGTGCCAGCAAATTACTCAACTACTTACTCCCTCCATGTTTCTTCTCCTCCTCCTCCTCATAATATTGGTCTCCCTTCTGCTTGTGAGACACCTGCCTTCAACTTTGTTCACAAGTTCTTTGACCTTTGCAATAGTAGTTCGTCTTCACACTTAGCCTGCTGGCAATACGTCCGGTGATTGGCCGGCAGAGGAGTGCGGAACTTTATTGAAAGCGCTGTCGTCGTCCTCATTTCCTCATTCGTTCTTACGTAGTTGAAAGTTCAGACAGCTGTCTCCATCCACAGCGATCTTTAGCCTTTCTTAATATGGTGTGAAGAGGCAGGCTGGCAATCTTCTCTTAATCCAACCATGTGTTTGCTGCTCTCCCACTTCGTTTTCTGCCCTCAATTTTTCCCTTTGTGATGGTCTTCTCTAAATTATCCCCTTTCCCTCTCGAGATGTGCCCGAGGAACTGAAGGTATCTTTGGCTGACACGAGAAGATAACCTTCTTGTGATTTTAAGTTATTCTGTTATTGAAATATTTGTTCTTTTTGTGTCCACGGTACACGTAGCATCCTCCACAGACACCACGTCTCTTACCGTTACCTTTCACGGTTCAGATCTCGCATCTGTATAAGAATACAGGAAACACCAGTGCTTCTAACGGGTGCATCTTCGTTGTCTCGGATATTGCCCGATTCTGCCATACCTTAGTGACTTTGACCATTGCGGCTCAGCCGAGAATAATTTGTCGCCTTATCTCTTTATCACATTTTCCTGTGATATTGATCAGAGAGCCTAGATATACATAATCACTATCTCCAGATTCCTTAAGCATCCTGTAAGCTGGTTTTGATGGATGCCTTGGCAATTTATAACCATTAGCTTGGTTTTTTCATGTTTATCTCTAGGCCAAGGTTTAGACTAATATCTTCTACTCTCGAGAACAGGTTACCAAGTTCTTCCTTACTTCCTTCTATGACTGTAGTATCATCTCCGAAGCATAAATTGTCGATTTTCCTGCCGCCGATAGAAATACCACCGTCCCAGCCATCCGGCACTTTCCTGATTACACACTCTGCATAGATATTGTAGAGCTGAGGTTACGGTACACAACCTCATCTGACGCCATTTGTTACGTCGAAAAATTCCGAGTATTCGCCGTCTACTTTTATGGTTTCAGTATGGCTATTATAAAGACCTTTTAGTAAGGATACCAGGTGTTTTGGAACCACAGACTGGCTGAGCACATGCCACAACTTGTCCCACATGTCACAATCGAAGGCCTTTTTATAATCTAGGAAGCAGATGTAGGCAGGGACACAGAACTCGTAACATTTTTCAGTTATCTGCCTTAAATTAAAGACTGCCTCTCGAGTACCTTTACCTGACACGAAACCTGCTTGTTCTGCAGAAATCTGAGACTGCAGAAAAATTTTTAGGTGTTGATTTAATGCTACGGTACTATACTTGGAGCTGTCCCTAACTGATCCTTATTTGTGCAGAGGAATTAGGACAGATGTAGTCCAGTCTTAAGGCCATTGTCCCGTTTTACATACCTTACTACATATTAAATGTAGGGCATGCATGCCTTCCTCTCCCACCGCAGTCATCATTTCTTTGGAAGTACCATCTATACCTGGGGATTTGTTGTGTTTTAGGTGCTTGATGGCATTTTAGGTTTGACTGTATAGAATATCAGGTTCTTTATTTGATTCCGTACAAATGTTCTCTTCTTCGATGTTGTTTCCGTTGCAATACAGTGTTTCACAGTGTTGTTTCCATCTAGCTATTGCTAATTGCTTGTCACTAATAATAGTGCCATCTATATTTTCTACCATCCACGTGCGTGACTTGAACTCTCGGGTGATGCTGTTTATCTTCTTGAATAGGTCATGCGTTCCATTTAATTTTTGTTGTTGTTCTACGTCATCACAAATACTGGTGAGATACTGTGTCTCGTCAGTTTGGCAGCTGCGCTGTATTTTGCGGCAAAGTTCTTCGTATGCTTATTCGTCTTCAGCGGTTTGTATGCCACGTTCTAGTGTGCTTCCGTTCTTCAGTGAGCAGTTGAGTATTGTTCGAAATCCAGGGATTCTTTGTTTGGGGGTCTTTGTAACCTGTTCAGGGAGAGATGAACTGATGATTTCTTTCATTTTGTACCATATTTTGGGAGCTACTGCTCTGTTAGTTTTTGGAATTTGGGTCTTATTCTTTCTCCAAATTCTTTGAGACTAGTTTTATCTGTGAGACGAATCTGCCTTACTCTTTTCTTTTTGGTAACTTTCAGTTTTATGTTCATTTTCATTTCCATATGCAGCATGATATGGTCACTGGCAAAGTCTGCTCCAGGATAGGTCTTGCAAACTAGTGCTGTAGAGTAGCAATAATTAACATTTGAAGTCATTTTAAAAAGTCCTACACCACATTCTCCTCCCCAAAAATGTCAGAGAAGTCTGTCAGCATTGCTTTGACATTTGACCTGACATGACAAGCTCTTTTTGGCCTCGGAGGAAATTTCCCAATCCACTGTGAAGATTGAATATCCACATCATAACTGTAGACCTATGGATAAATGATGATAGCATCCTCTTGGGTAAAATATTCCGGAGGTAAAATAGTCCCCCATTCGGATCTCCGGGCGGGGACTACTCAAAAGGACGTCATTATCAGGAAAAGAAAACTGGCATTCTACGGATCGGAATGTGGAATGTCTACCTGCCCTTAACCGGGCAGGTAGATCAGAAAATTTGAAAAGGGAAATGGATAGGTTAAAGTTAGACATAGTGGGAATTAGCGAAGTTCGGTGGCAGGAGGAACAAGACTTTTGGTCAGGTGAATACAGGGTTATAAATACAAAATCAATTAGGGGTAATGCAGGAGTAGGTTTAATAATGAATAAAAAAATAGGAGTGCGGGTAAGCTACTACAAACAGCATAGTGAACGCATTATTGCGGCAAAGATAGACACGAAGCCCACACCTACTACAGTAGTACAAGTTTATATACCAACTAGCTCTGCAGATGATGAAGAAATTGATGAAATGTATGATGAGATAAAAGAAATTATCCAGGTAGTGAAGGGAGACGAAAATTTAATAGTCATGGGTGACTGGAATTTGGTAGTAGGAAAACGGAGAGAAGGAAACTTAGTAGGCGAATATGGATTGGGGCTAAGAAATGAAAGAGGAAGCCGCCTGGTAGAATTTTGCGCAGAGCACAACTTAATCATAGCTAACACTTGGTTTAAGAATCATGAAAGAAGGTTGTATATGTTGTGGATTGGCAAGACAGCCAACCCACTATGAGAGGAAGCCGAAAGGCACGCGTTTAAGCTCACGCAGGCTGGCGTGAGGTCTGGAACAGGTCAAGGAAATGAGACTAGCAAAAAACGTACGTAGCTGCTGGAATACTTAACTTTAATCCATAATTGGTGAACATCGTTCTTGATGGTACGTGTTTTACAGCATCAATAGTAACTGGTAATGGCGCCTTGCTAGGTCGTAGCAAATGACGTAGCTGAAGGCTATGCTAACCATCATCTCGGCAAATGAGAGCGTAATTTGTCAGTGAACCATCGCTAGCAAAGTCGGCTGTACAACTGGGGCCGAGTGATAGGAAGTCTCTCTAGACCTGCCGTGTGGCGGCGCTCAGTCTGCAATCACTGATAGTGGCGACACGCGGGTCCGACGTATACTAACGGACCGCGGCCGATTTAAAGGCTACCACCTAGCAAGTGTGGTGTCTGGCGGTGACACCACAGTATACATGGAAGAATCCTGGAGATACTAGAAGATATCAGATAGATTATATAATGGTAAGACAGAGATTTAGGAACCAGGTTTTAAATTGTAAGACATTTCCAGGGGCATATATGGACTCTCACCACAATCTATTGGTTATGAACTGTAGATTAAACTGAAGAAACAGCAAAAAGGTGGGAATTTAAGGAGATGGGACCTGGATAAACTGACTAAAGTAGAGGTTGTACAGAGTTTCAAGGGGAGCATAAGGGAACAATTGACAGGAATGGGGGAAAGAAATACAGTAGAAGAAGAATGGGTAGCTCTGAGGGATCAAGTAGTGAAGGCAGCAGAGGATCAAGTAGGTAAAAAGGCGAGGGCTGCTAGAAATCCTTGGGTAACAGAAGGAAATACTGAATTTAATTGAGGAAAGGAGAAAATATAAAAATGCAGTAAATGAAGCAGGGAAAAAGGAATACAGACATCTCAAAAATGAGATCGACAGGAAGTGCAAAATGGCTAAGCAGGCATGGCTAGAGGGCAAATGTAAGGATGTAGAGGCTTATCTCACTAGGGGTAAGATAGATACTGCCTACAGGAAAATTAAAAAGACCTTTGGAGAAAAGAGAATCACTTGTATGAATATCAAGAGCTCAGATGGAAACCCAGTTCTAAGCAAAGAAGGGCAAGCAGAAAGGTGGAGGGAGTATATAGAGGGTCTGTACAAGGGCGATGTACTTGAGGACAATATTATGGAAATGGAAGAGGATGTAGATGAAGATGAAATGAGAGATACGATACTGCGTGAAGAGTTTGACAAAGCACTGAAAGACCTGGAAACAGGTCCCCGGGAGTAGGAAACATTCCATTAGAACTACTGATGGCCCTGGGAGAGCCAATCCTGACAAAACTCTACCATCTGGTGAGCAAGATGTAGGAGACAGGCGAAATACCCTCAAACTTCAAGAAGAATATAATAATTCCAATCCCAAAGAAAGCAGGTGTTGACAGAAGTGAAAATCACGGAACTATCAGTTTAATAAGTCACTGCTGCAAAATACTAACGCGAATTCTTTACAGACGAATGGAAAAACTGGTAGAAGCCGACCTCGGGGAAGATCAGTTTGGATTCCGTAGAAATATTGGAACATGTGAGGCAATATTGACCTTACGACTTACCTTAGAAGAGAGATTAAGGAAAGGCAAACCTATGTTTCTAGCATTAATAGACTTAGAGAAAGCTTTTGAAAATGTTGACTGGAATACTCTCTTTCAAATTCTAAAGGTGGCAGGGGTAAAATACAGGGAGCAAAAGGCTATTTACAATTTGTACAGAAACCAGACGGCAGTTATATGAGTCGAGGGGCACGAAAGGGAAGCAGTGGTTGGGAAGGGAGTGAGACAGGGTTGTAGCCTCTCCCTGATGTTATTCAATCTGTATATTGAGCAAGCAGTAAAGGAAACAAAGAAAAATTCGGAGTAGGTATTAAAATCCATGGAGAAGAAATGAAAACTTTGAGGTTCGCCGATGACATTGTAATTCTATCAGAGACAGCGAAGGACTGGCAAGAGCAGTTGAACGGAATGGACAGTGGCTTGAAAGGAGGGTATAAGATGAACATCAACAAAAGCAAAACGAGGATAATGGAATGTAGTCGAATTAAGTCGGGTGATGCTGAGGGAATTAGGTTAGGAAATGAGACACTTAAAGTAGTAAAGGAGCTTTGCTATTTGGGGAGCAAAATAACTGATGATGGTCGAAGTAGAGAGGATATAAAATGTAGACTGGCAATGGCAAGGAAAGCGTTTCTGAAGAAGAGAAATTTGTTAACGTCGAGTATAGATTTAAGTGTCAGGAAGTCATTTCTGAAAGTATTTGTATGGAGTGTAGCCATGTATGGAAGTGAAACATGGACGATAAACAGTTTGGGCAAGAAGAGAATAGAAGCTTTTGAAATGTGGTGCTACAGAAGAATGTTGAAGATTAGGTGGGTAGATCACATAACTAATGAGGAGGTATTGAATAGTATTGGGGAGAAGAGGAGTTTGTGGCACAACTTGACAAGAAGAAGGGATCGGTTAGTAGGACATGTTCTGAGGCATCAAGGGATCACCAATTTAGTATTGGAGGGCAGTGTGGAGGGTAAAAATCGTAGAGGGAGACCAAGAGATGAATACACTAAGTAGATTCAGAAGGATGTAGGCTGCAGTAGGTACTGGGAGATGAAGCAGCTTGCACTGAATAGAGTAGCATGGAGAGCTGCATCAAACCAGTCTCAGGACTGAAGACGACGACAACAACAACAACAACAACAACAACTGTAGACCCATGTCTCATCACTAGTTATGATTATCTTAAAGAACATCGTGTACTCATTTGCGTGATCCAAAAGCTCTTCACAGATTGCGAGGCGAAGGTCTTCGTGGTCTTGGCTGACGAGCCACGTAAAAACGAACTTGGCGGCAACACGATGCATTCAAAGATGCTGTCAGAATTTCATGACATGATCCAACTGCAAGCCTCACACATACAAATACTATCATAGTGAGCATACCACATCGACATGACTTGACAGAAGCTTCATGTGTAAACAAGTGTAATAGGTGTAAACAAATCTGTGATCATTTCAATAACGTGACACTAATAAATGTAAGCACTTTCAAAAGGGATCGTTATACAAAACATGGGCAGCACTTAAATTACTCTGGTAAATTAGCTTTATGCCAGGCTATTGAAGAAGTTGTCATTGATAAGATAAAACTGCTGAAAACAATCCACAGTCTTGAATATAAATGTCTCCAGCAGGGAAACTTGCAGTGATGACCAAGACATGCCTATTAAACTGCAACAAGCACCATTAACTACAAAGTCAGATGATTGTAACTCTGTGCTAAATCGAAAGTTAAAGATTGGGATTATCTGTCCTTCTTTCATATAAACATACAGTCAGTGAGAAATAAACTTCATGAACTTGAACTGCTGTTAGAAGACTTGCATTGTGATATTCTGTGCCTAAATGAGCACTGGCTTAAAGAACATGAATCCAAGATGTATACTCCTGTTGGTTTACAATTTTTAACTGGCTATTTTAAATCAGCTATGGAAAATGGAAGAGTGTCAATACTAATGAAAAGTGAATTAAACCATATAGTTAAGATAATAGATCTCAAGCACTTAGTCCACGAAGGAGAAATTGAAATTGCTGCCATTCACTTCCCTGAAAATGCAAGATTGTTGTAGTATCCGTGTACTGTGCCCCCAAGACTGGTGCCAGAGTTTTTGTCCAGCATGTAGATAACCTCTTAATGTACTTAGTTAGATATAAGAAGCATAAAATTTTAATATTTGGTGACGTCAGTACTGATGTGTTGGTGCAAAATCCTAAAAGTAGATTGCTGCTAGATACCCTCAAGTCATACAGTTATGCTTGCCTTAACTATGAGCCTACCAGGCAGAATGCCTGCCTAGACAATGTGATACCAAACATTTGCAAAGATGATGTAATCTTAAATGTTGTTAAACCAATGCTCTCTGACTATGATGGAATTTTCCAAAAATTAATGCCATTCAAAAAAGAACAGGCTCAACCAATAGAAGCCAGGACAGTGAGGCAGTTAAACCCATCAAATATAACAAATCTCACACAAAGACTTAACGATTGTGGACTGGTGTAATGCTGTCATGGAAAATGAGTCATTAAGTGTTGCTTTTGATTATTTCTTACACACCATTACTGCTATCTTAAATGAATATTGCCCCCTCATCATTAAACACAATAGACTAAATGCAAGGAGAAAACAGAAAAGAAAAGTAACTTACTGGTATACACCTTACTTAAATAACTTCAGGATTCTGTTAAGAATTTACTATGATAAATCTTGCTCGAATAATGAGTATAGACACTCATATGCCAATTCAAAACAGCTGTACAGAAAAGAAATCATTTCTGCAAAGAAAAAAGCTAATGAAAACTATATTTCAGTCCAGCAACAAATATAAAGCAGCATGGAAAATAGTTAAAGCAGAAACAGGGCTAATTGCAGAAAATTTACCTGTTCCTCTAAGTGCAGTTGAACTAAATAATAGTTTCATAAATTCTGGAGAATTAGCTATGACAGATGAAAGTAATTTAGATGATAGTGAGGACAGACTTCCCAAATTGCAGGAAACAGAGTTGACAGGAGACTTGCCAAAATTTGAATGGAGAACCATTTATGCTAAGGATATACTGGATGTAGTCAGATCACTAAGCAACTCCAGAACTGAGGACATCCATGGTTTTTCTAATTTTACCATAAAGAAAATAAGACACTTTATATGCATTCCACTGTCTTACTTAATCAATAGGATGTTTACAGAGGGAACATTTCCAGATTGCCTTAAACTGACAATTGTATTGCCCATATACAAAAAGGGAGGCAGAAATTCACCCCCAAAATTACAGACCTATAGCAATAGTACCAATATTATCTAAAATTATTGAAAGTCCAATAAACGATTTTTTTGAGTGTCACAACCGTCTCAATAAGGCTCAGTATGGATTCCGAACTGGGCTATCAACAATAAAAGCAGTTCAGGAAGTTGTCTTATCAATATTACAAGGTTTTGAAGAAAGGGAACATACCTATACAACTTTATTTGATTTAACTGGATATGACGGTAGTATCTGTTCCCGAAAGAACAGTTACCGTGGATGACCATGCAGCTTTGCTAGAAATGAAATGATAATTAAATGGACACCCTAGCTGCAAACAGGCGTTGATGTACTTCATTGGGGACATGTTGCAGCTAGGGTGTCCATTTAATTATCATTTCATTTCTAGCAAAGCTGCATGGTCATCCACGGTAACTGTTCTTTCAGGAACAGATACTACTGTCATATATAGTTAAAAAAAATATGGCTTCCCGGCCATTGACCTTCTTGTGCGAACGCACACGCTATGCCCGAACTCGTACGGGACTTGGTGGATTAATCTGCCACGAGTAATGAGTATGATGGGCAAACATCTATTAGGCGCACTACGAATGTAGTGGTGTGGACATGTTGGGAATATGGATCTCACGGGGAGCGTGCAAGGGATAAGTCCCTGCAGTCGCACTATCCTCTGTGTCCGCGGTGGCTCAGATGGATAGAGTGTCTACCATGTAAGCGGGAGATCCCGGGTTCGAGTCCCGGTCGGGGCACACAATTTCAACATGACCCCAATGAAGTACATCAACACCTGTTTGCAGCTAGGGTGTCCATTTAATTATCTTTTTATTTGATTTAACCAAGGCATTTGACACTGCCTCACATAGAATTTAATTAAGAAACTAGAAAAATATGGAACAACTGAAACAGAACTATTACTGCTGAAATCATATTTGACAAACAGAAACCAAATGGTCTATATAAATTCAAACAACAAATCTGACCTTCTCAAGGTGAAATATGGAGTCCCACAAGGATCTGTACTGGAACCTTTCTTATTCACTGTGGATGTGAATAACGTGCCCAACACATTACCATATAAATCTGTCATGTATGCTGATGACAAAACTTTTATCACGTCACATAATGATGTGAATGTTGTCAAACAAATGAACAAATCCATGATGGAAAAGGCGGCTCAGTGGTTCCATGAAAATAGGCTGTCGTTAAACAAAAATAAAACTGAACACATCCTTTCTTCCCTTAGAGATATTAATGATGGAGCTAATGAAATCAGACATTCAGTAAAATTGCTAGGCATTTGTCTTGATACCAAATTGTGCTGGAATACCCACACAGAAAAGCTGTGCAGTAGGTTGGCAAGATTTCTATATCTCCTTAGGAAACTGAAGCATTCTGTCAGTAAGGAGTGCATACTTATGACATACCATGCCTATTTTCATACTCATCTGCATTATGGAATACTTCTTTGGGGAAACTCCGCTGGGGCAAAAGATGTTTTCCTCTGGCAGAAGAAAGCCATTAGATGTATTTTTGGTGTGAGCAATTTAACTTCCTGCAGACAGTACTTCATTGAGCACAAAATTCTTACAGTTCCCAGTCTATACATACTTAAAGCACTTATGCATGCCAAATAGAAAGCCCACATGTATGAAAGCAGGTCAGATGTGCACTCATATGAAACCAGACATAGGAACTTATTAGACATTCCTTGGACACGTTTGAGTTAAATCCAAAATAATTTTTTACATGCTGGCAAAACATTTTACAAAAATACATCACATGGAACGAGGCAATTGCATGAGAATAGATTTAAAATGGTGGTAGGGACATGGTTGAAAAAGAGAGCATTCTATAGCATAAGTGAATTCCTACAAGATGAAAAAATGATTCTCTATTATTATAAATGTGATTGTGATCAAAGGAACTGTAATTTATGTCATACAACCATACTGACCTTTTGTGTAATCATTTGTACCACAATCTGTACAACTATGAAACTACTGACCTAATGTATAATCATTTGTGTAACCATCTGATGATGCCTATACAACACAACAGTTGTCTACAGGCAAATAAATAAATAAAAATAAAAAAATAGATAAAATAAACTGAAATGTTACATTCTTCTGCAATCTCTATCTGAGTCACTCATTTATTGGCACGCACAGTTTCGCCGAGGTTCCCGACACGAATGCTGTCACTAGGTGTTGAAGGCCTCCTTAACGTGGCTCATCTCTATCTTCCATGCGGCCATTTTTAAACCGTGGGAACCATTTGTAACACCGAGTATGGCTTAAGCGCTCATCATTGTAGGCTTCCTGCATTATTTGTTGTGTTTCTGTAAAGGTTTGCTCAAGTTTCAAAATTTAATGCAGGCACAATGCTCTTCTAACTCTGCCATCTCAAAATTCACAAAGAGAGAGACAATGTTCTACTCAATAAAGCATGAAAAAAGAAACTAATCAGGTATACAGTGACAAAACTTCCAACACTTAGATTTTTAAACGCAGGCATGTTCAGGGATGCCAATCGCATTTTGCTCCAACAAACCGTAGCTGCGAAATTACAAATGTTCTGGAATTTTTGAACAGATCTCGTATTTGCCATGATAGACTGGTTTTCAAAATGTATAAAACTATATCCTTAGAAGAATGCAGCCAGCAAGAAAATAGTTACTAAATCACAAAGGGCTGATTTCATGCTGTAGGCATACAAAAAGATATTTTTCTCATACTGGAAGGCAATTCACATCAAAAATATGTAAAGAATTTTTTGAAGGCTACAACAGAAAAAACCATTTGTACTTATCACGCTGTAATCCAACTGAGTGATAAATGAGAGAAATAAGCCGTTTGTGTAGAATATACTGCAGCAAGGATCGTTCAGATGGGTTAGAATGTATCAGTAGTTTTGAAGATGTGTTAAATAGCTCACCATGTGAACTTTTGTACAACAAGAAACCTGCTTACCTCATTAGTGAACTGCTTGAACTCCCTGCATGCAAAAGCAGGTGTCACTTAGAGATGATATTGTAAGAGAAACTATGAAACAATGTTACAGGAGAAAGCAGGGACCTGACAGGAAAGTAAAAGCCGCATGGTTTAAAATTGGAGTTTTAGTTCTAGCAAGGACAGTAAATAGTGAGATTAAGAATTTTTTTTATATTTACATAGGGCCATTCAAAATTTTTGAATACCCCCACTCTACTGCTACTGGATCATTTACGTCAAATCAGAGAAACTTTATGGGCTCAGAAATGTAACACAATGGAAACCATACAGGAATTCAGACTAGGCTGATACTATTTACTCACCAATTTGTTTATTCAGACATTATACCAATTTGAAATTGGTTTCAGGCACATATGATAATTACATACACGCTGTAGAGAAAGGAAGAAAGTACTTTCAGGGAGATGCACGCTCTTTATGGATTGTGTGTGGCAAGAGCAGGACTCTAGTCATGTGACACTGTCTTCAACATAAACACAGTTTCTGATGTCACATTCCTCTATTCTTTTCTTTATAGCTTTTCTATACACAAACAGTACACATTGCGTACAAAACTTGCAATATATGATTTACATACACTTATTTTTATCATTCACATACGTATTTGAAACTCCTAATATTCATTTTGCACCTATACTATCAGCCTATTATTGCACCAAACTATATATTCCTGTTGGATGTAAACTGCTGGTATGCTGTTTGTGTCAAGAATGAAAACAATTCCTGATGTATTTCCCTTTAGACATAAGAAAACTTACAATAAATCATTTATACTTACCTATCTGAGTGTCTGGTAAACAGTTTGCGACATCTGTTGCTCACATGCTTATATAAATTTACACTGGTCACTTTGTTTATTGGCAGTCAATTTATTACAAGCATGGCTGTACGGATTCAACACTGCGTATTCCTTACATTGTCTGTATGAACCAACACTTGCCACTTTGCTTATTGTTAGTCAATTTATTGCACCTGTGGTTAAATGAATTCACTAGCTATTTTCTTATTTTTCACAGGCTTACGAGAACTTACTCAAACAATGAAAAATCCAGGATGGAATGTAACAGTATTATGAAAAGGAAAGTTGTTACCTCATAGCAGAGATGCTGAGTCGCAGAGAGGCACAACAAAAAAAAACTGTCACAAAG